>NC_060161.1:2133759-2208842 GCF_021292245.1 Micropterus dolomieu
TAACCATCTTCCCTGTCCCTGCTGAAGAAAAGCAGGCCCAAACCATGATGCTGCCACCACCATGTTTGACAGTGGGGATGGTGTGTTCAGGGTGATGAGCTGTGTTGCTTTTACGCCAAACATACGTTTTGCATTGTTGCCAAAAAGTTCGATTTTGGTTTCATCTGACCAGAGCACCTTCTTCCACATGTTTGGTGTGTCTCCCAGGTGGCTTGTGGCAAACTTTAAACAAGACTTTTTATGGATATCTTTAAGAAATGGCTTTCTTCTTGCCACTCTTCCATAAAGGCCAGATTTGTGCAGTATACGACTGATTGTTGTCCTATGGACAGAGTCTCCCACCTCCGCTGTAGATCTCTGCAGTTCATCCAGAGTGATCATGGGCCTCTTGGCTGCATCTCTGATCAGTCTTCTCCTTGTATGAGCTGAAAGTTTAGAGGGACGGCCGGGTCTTCGTAGATTTGCAGTGGTCTGATACTCCTTCCATTTCAATATTATCGCTTGCACAGTGCTCCTTGGGATGTTTAAAGCTTGGGAAATCTTTTTGTATCCAAATCCGGCTTTAAACTTCTCCACAACAGTATCTCGGACCTGCCTGGTGTGTTCCTTGTTCTTCATGATGCTCTCTGCGCTTTAAACGGACCTCTGAGATTATCACAGAGCAGGTGCATTTATACGGAGACTTGATTTCACACAGGTGGATTCTATTTATCATCATTAGTCATTTAGGTCAACATTGGATCATTCAGTGATCCTCACTGAACTTCTGGAGAGAGTTTGCTGCACTGAAAGTAAAGGGGCTGAATAATTTTGCACGCCCAATTTTTCAGTTTTTTATTTGTTAATAAGGTTTGAAATATCCAATAAATTTTGTTCCACTTCATAATTGTGTCCCACTTGTTGTTGATTCTTCACAAAAAATTACAGTTTTATATCTTTATGTTTGAAGCCTGAAATGTGGCAAAAGGTCGAAAAGTTCAAGGGGGCCGAATACTTTCGCAAGGCACTGTATATAGTGCAGTATAGTATATATATAGTGAGTAAAAAAAAAAAAGAATAAAATACAATAACAGTAGAATCAATAATCAAGTCAGAATCAAATATATAAAATATACACAAGTGCACACACATAATCAGGTATTTGGAAACAATAAAGTGTCATTCAATGTTCAGGTGGCACCAAGCACTGGAAGGAGGATAGACTACACATACACAACAGGACACAAGACTGTAACATACATTTCACACAAAGGGAGAAGAGATAAGACATGCTAAAAGTAGATAAAGCAGTAAATTGTAGACAACCCATCATGTGAGAAGAGTTATGAACAAAGACGGAGCAAACACTGGTTGAGGATCACCCAGATCAGAGATGTCTGGATGAAGCACCAATAATAGCGAACCCACACTAAACCCTGGGTGAAAGATGGGGAGACAGGAAGGGAGAAAAATGAGGGAGAGAGAAAGAGAGGACAGCCGGTCCACAGCAGAGGAACCCCAGTACTGAAAAAGAAATTAATTTAACTTAATGCTGCTTCCAGTCTGTGAGACTGCATAGGCTCTACATCCACCCAAGGAGCCCCTCCCACAGTTTAAGAACCACATTATGTTGGTGCCTTCCAACCACACAAAAAGGCTATTTTGAGACTGATCTCTACAGTGGAAACATTGGAAAATGGCATCTCCATATTGTATCAGGGGTGGGGATACATTCATAACTAAATGTCTCCGCCAGCTCAGCCCCAGGGGTGTCAAGGGGCCCCAGAGTTAGAGCCTGCAAAGTGACTGTCACAGATTTCTCGTTAAAGAGTTATAGGGCAAAAGCTGCTCTGAAAACTAAAGGATTAGTCTAAAATTCAGGAGATAACCACTTTCCCAAAAGCAATGCCCAGAAGCATTTTTGACTGAAATCGTGACATTTGTTGGATTAACCGTTGTTCCTTTAAATGGCGGTTTGGACACGTTTGTAATAAAGTCGTGTGGTTGAAACCACAGGTCCAGAGCAGTACTTACAAGAATAGCTTGTCATTAATTATTGAAGTCCTCACGATTACAGCTCCAAAGGAACAAGGAAGTAATGATACAGATGGGAGGACAGGTTGCAAGCAAATAAATGGTTTTTCAGATGCCATAAGACTAGAGCCTGTAATGAACAGGAATTTAGAAAGTAAAAGCAAGCATGACTGCATAATATCCATTTACTACAGTGTGTAGGTTGTGACACTGTTGACAATTCTGTGTTTTTACACCGGCTTCTCAATTTTATGAAATGAAACATATCCTCCATTTCAACAGGAATCGGGCTCCCCCTGAAGCCAAAATTACATCATGAATGATCACACAGATTGTTTGTCTGATTAATTACTAACCTGACTCAAAGCCAGTGATCGCAACTGAAGCGTTGCAACCTTCAACGTTATTACAAAGTGGAGCTTGCTTTAAGCAGTGCCGGTGGGGATCGACTGATATGTTTTTTCCCCCTCTGGGCTCACTCCCGCAGTTTGATTGATGGTT
Source organism: Micropterus dolomieu (assembly GCF_021292245.1). NCBI lineage: Eukaryota > Metazoa > Chordata > Actinopteri > Centrarchiformes > Centrarchidae > Micropterus > Micropterus dolomieu. The sequence goes on from NC_060161.1 coordinate 2,136,274, forward strand.
TGACTTTAGGGTTTGTAGGTGCCTGTTATGTTAATATTTGTTTTTTATTGATTTAAATACTTCAGTCATCTTTAGTTCATTAATTATTAACTGTACTATCATGATACAACCTACAACTTCATATTTTGATAGGATAGTGAAGCATAAATTGCTTTATTTCCACTTAAATATGTATACTGTTAACATGCCCTGCAATCTGTGGCCTAAAAAGGGCACAATGCCTAATACTTGAAAATACTAGAGGTCATATATTAGAGGTCTAGACCCAGTGTGACCCAGAACTTCCCTGTCGGACCAGATGCATTTTAGAGTTTAGATCAAAATGTGTAGACCTCCTCTGCTTGCTGTACTGAGCTTGTACTACGATTCCACCATGTGGAAGAAAAAAAGTCAAAGAAAATGTCACAAACACAAGCTCAAAGAAACAAAGCAGCAAAACAACATAATGGTTCCTTCTTCAGTCACTATTTCCAGCACTGGCTCTGCATGAGCCTCAGAGGAGCCATACCAGCTAATATCAAATTGAATAAGGACGAGAAGTGACATTTTTCATCACCTTGCCGTTTTGATGTCTAGAGCTTTGGATGGGCCGAGAGGGAGACAGAAGCGGGGCCACAGATAGGGGTCATACTTTCATTAAAGAGGCTAATGGCATACAGACTAAAGGAGCCGATATTAGCCACAGGGAAACCTATTAGGAGTGGGCTGGAGAAAGTCGTGATGAGGATCTGATTACAAAATCACTGAAAGGAAAATGACTTGGGAAATAAGTAGAACTCAGAAACTATAAAAGACACTAAGGTGGACTGAGCAACGGTCAGACAACTGAGAGATCAGTTTGAGCAAAGGACTGAAGAACAGCACATAAATGAACCAATATAGAATATGAAATTGCTTTGTTTTTGTTGTTGCTGTTCTGAATGTTGAAATGTTTTTTTTTGTTGTTGTTTTTTGGTGCAGTCTTCTTCATTCTATTCATTCTATTTTCAGTGTTACATATTTCATTGTTGTTATTAAGAAAGTCAGGATTCTTGCTCTAGACTTGATTCATAGCAGGTAGCAGGAGATTAACATGTCAGATCTACTTCAGATACAATATTTGGATTATACATACAGTACAGTACACAGTCCATGTGCATTTTGTGACTAAACAACATAATTATTAGTTTTATAAGACCATATTTGTTTTTCCAAACCATAACCATGTCAATGTGTGTGTGGGGTAAATGTCAGCTGCCTCTATGCTTCCTTGACCCCAGTTTTAGGAGATATTGCATATTTTCCATCTCTTTTTTTCAAAAGTTTCCTCAAAGTACATCTTGTTTTTGGCTATGATAAAATCAAACCAGCTCAAAAACTGTTGTAGCGGCTGGGGCACTCATGAACTGGAACTGTTTAGGATTCCTAATAACTCGAGGGGTTTGTGTTAGATCTTTAAAAATATCTGGGACAGGCAAACCTGGGCAAAAATCATGTACAGAAGTCTTCTCTACACTTTACATAACTGGAGTGAACAGCATGCATTTGCTTAAGTTAAACTCCATGCATTTCAATGACTGTGACGCTGTGAGTCCAGACAGCTGTGATGAGTGGTAACGTAGCTGGTAGAGTTTTGCAACATAAACATCTACAAACTGAGGCGCAACCTTGCTGTTTGGAACTGTGAGCTGCACTTTATGAGCTGCTGAAGTTGACGTGTGTGGACTTGTGGTGACATTTCTGCCTGATCAAAAGTGTTTCAGTTACTTTCGGTTTCACATGCAACATGCAGTCCCAAACTGCGTCGGTCAAACGGTGTGAACGGGATAAAGTTACTACCAGCGGCTCAATAATGTAATGCACTGCAGATTAAAGGGTAGGCAGACTTCTCATTAAATGATGACGTTAGTCTGGTAATATTCTGCATTTTCTCTGGTGCAGAAAGTTTTGAACATGAGCAGAAAAGCTGCTGAAACACAGGAGCTTATAAAGTGCAGCTGAATTAAAATGAATTTATTTATTATTGAGGTGAAAAGGTGCCACAATTACATTTAAAGAGGTTACGTCCCCAAACAAAGACACAAAAGAGGAGGGAAGACTAAATCATGACTCAGCAGGGATGATATTACATGAGAGAAGTTGATCTACAGGAAAACACAGAATGCCTGAGAGCTGCACTGACTTATATTATGGTAGAGTTAGGCCATAGAATTTGAATTGTCACCTGCCATGTGAATTTTGTGTTTCTCCTTACATAAATAAAAACATTTTCACCATAAACAGAATGCATGAAGTGTTTAATGCTCAAAATTTATATATTATTCAGCACTAAAGATTTCTTAAAAATAGTGTTAAAATCTTCTTTGTCTCAATCTCATGAAACCAATCTCAAATCTTGTCTCATGGGTTAAGTGTCTCGTCACACCCCTAGTGACGAGGGATCTGGGTAACCAAGTTGTATTCCTGCTTACTTTTATATCATGCTGGGGCACAACTGGGACCTGAATCTTAATGCAATTTCTTTGTTGATAAAAATAACTACTGATGATCTAGTTGTTGTCACTAGCGATATTTAAGTATTTATATCTATTCCATTTAAAAAAAGTTTGCAATGTAATTCAGTCTGCAGAGGATTATCCCTGCTCCCGTCTCATTTAATTTGTTGGTGATGATATTAATGTCTGTGTGGTCTCACACAGAATCACATTCAATTCTCTATGTGTGTTTTTTTGTGTGCACATCTGTGACAGTGGGTCTGTTTGTGTGTATTTATTTTGCAGGAGGCTGATGTGGAAAGCCTCCAGTTTTCCTCTCAGTTTGTCTGTCGGTGGGGCCCCGGGGCCAGTAAATATGTTAGGCCATCTGCCTGTCTGTCTGGACAGATGGTCCACCTGAGGGCCAATCGCAGACTAACCACTGGATCACCAACATTATTCAATGATGGTACTCAATGCCATTTATTTTCAGTTAAATAGAAATTCCTTTATTCTGTTCTCAGGTAATAATATAATCAATAGGAAAGACCAAATCCTTTCTACGACAGTGAATATAAAGTTCCAAGAATCTAAACAGAAATAAAGTATTCTAATCATTGCTGTATTGTTTTTGTTGTTGTTCTTTCACTTGCGGTTAAGGCAAAAGGTAAACAGGTAACAGCTGTCATCTGGGGAGTCAGGGCCCTAAGAGATAAGATGGAGCCCTACAACTGTACTCCTACAATTGTAAACAGTTTTCATGGATCTGATAATGCATGACATTTTATACCACTTTCTTCCAGACTTTAAAGTGAGACATAAGACAGAGAAACATAACACATCCGTCCTCTTACAAATGAAAAGTTTATTCAAGTACTTCAGGGGTTTTGCAGTTACAGCCTTATTTAGCTTAGCTTATGGTGGCTACTGTCAGCTAGATATTGTGGTGTAAATGACATTACTGAGTCACTTTGCTTACTTGAGTTCTCTTTAACTACGCTACAGTTACGCTATCCTTAGCACTTAGCATGTCCTGTAATTGTCACATGTGTGCAATCTGTCCAACCAAAGTTAGTCTTCTCATGACGACGTCTTTGCTGCCATCAACTCACAAATATCAGGATCTTAGTGGCTGTAATCCCTGATAAGGCTGCCTTCATAGATATGCCCAAAAAGACATTTTTCACTAACCCAAAATTCCTATTTTTATGAACAAATACTTTTTATTAGCCTCTAAGAAAATCTGGATTAAATTAATGTATCTGATCACCACAGATTCCACTTTTTACTCAAACGTTTGAAATGACACAGTCCATTGATATTGAGCTATAAATCAGTTATCTAAATATGTGATAAGCCTGAGTCTGCCAGAGTCATGGAGCTCTGCTGCTACAGAAGCAGAGGTCAGTGAGCAGAACTGCTCAGAACTAAATGATTCATAAAACAAGGTGCTCTGAAGATAAATGTACCTTTTAAAAACAGAGAAGCGGCTATTTACCAGCACCCATCACAACTTGCTGCATCACTTAACTGCAGTAACCTTAAAGTTGCTAACAATTCAATCTTAATAGTGAACATTTTGAAAAGACACATTATTTATGTCAAGCTGTTATTAGAGCGAACATAATTGAGGACCAACTTAGAAGTACCTAGAAGTTATGGCAAATCCAAAGTGATACAAATGCTTTTTAAAGCACCCAGATGTAATGTTTTATATCCTTTTGCCCTGACAATTAAAGCTGATGTAGGCATTTTATTTCAGAAGTACTTATCTGTTGAAATTCTCTTTACATCCGAACAGCAATCAATAAACACTAACAGCCAGCTAGCTAGCAAGCTACTTACAACGTAGTTAACGTTAGTAGAGTAGCTAACGTTATGTAGCTAACACTATGTAGCTAACGTTAGCATATTGTGTTCTACGTTATTAACGGGATGTAACGTTAGCTAACAAGATGTAGCAAACGTTAACGACATAACACTTACCTAACTTATGTAAATTACGCAACTTACTACAATAAAATCTAAAATAAATATTGTGTTTTTATTTCATTTTTGTTTCACACAGGAACCGGACTTACTTCTCTTGGGTCAGGGACCAGCTAACTATCCATCCCATGTAACTGCTTTCTTCACTGGCTCAAAAAGTATTCTTGATACCAACATCTGCACACTGGCTGACTTGTTCTAGGTCCTGAGACAACAGTAGGTTGTGCTCTGGTGTTAATCCAGAGAGTTGTTTTGGAACTATGTTAAAAATACTGATGGGAAAAAATACACATTCTAGTGAGCTGCTGGTTCAGAAAGCTGCACACTAAGGGTCTGAAATAAGCACCCGCCACATGTGGGTAAATTGTTGGCAGTGGCAGGTAAAATCGCCGAGCCATGGCACAAGGAAGGTAGGTAGGTAGGTAACTCCGCTGTTGTTGCTGCTTGCTGGGATCCAGAAGAGGAGGGTTTTTGTTGAGCAATGACTGTAGCCCGTAACACACTGTGGTCAAGTGTTTGTGGGATTTGTTTCTTCTCATCTGTGTCAGTACATTTGAAATACCTGGTTGTTAGTAATTGTTAAGGTGGAGTGATTGTCGTGTACTGAATGTCATGGTTTTTTGTGCGTGCAAACATGCATTTAAGGTTTTTGTGTACTGAATGACAACATTACTTACATTAAATGATGCCTAAATGACCTGAATGTTATTCATTCATTTAGCGCACACATTTCGAAAGTGGCAGATAACATTCTGAGTGGCAGACAAAAGAAATTGCTTGCCAGAGTGGCAGGCAGTGATAAAAGTTAATTTCAGACCCTGTGCACACTCATAACTCCTTTGCATTTATTTCAAATTCAACATTGACGTTTTGGCAAACGGACTTCAGGGACCACGTTTGTAACCATGTTTTGCCTGACATCAAATTAAGTCCTTTGTCCAGTCCCTCGTGTCCCTCAGGCTACAGAACTGCTAAAATTAAGTATTATTGTAGCAATTTTACACCATTTGTTAAAATTAAATAAAATATCCCTAACGTATTAAAATCAAAATTGCTCCCAGCACTTTAGTCTGACAAAGAAAAATAATAATTTTGAATTCACATTCATGCTAAATAAATGCACAGGGAACAATCCCTTCACAAACCTATCCCATGAGATAATAAAACTGTCCCACATGGTATAGCAGTCTAAGAAGCATGTAGTGCCATAAACTGTTAAGTGATTCTAACAACAGCTCATGATTTATGATTTATGTCATTGGGTCTCTTATGTTCATCTCAACCGTTTCTCTTTAAAGTCCAATAAAGAAGTGAAGCCATATAAATAATCCTAAACTGTCCCAGAAGCTTCTGTTTTGCCTGAACCATTCAACTTTATATTCCAGGTCCCTTTTCTCCCAACAGGAGCACGTTTGACATGTACAGTAATCCAAATGACTTATTGAAACAGTCACTTAGATGTTGAAATGTCTGTATGAATCAGCAAGATCTCACTCTCAATTCAATTTAAATAAATTATCCTATTTCCCTGCAGTTGTCACCATAGTTTATTCTAAAAGTATAGTTTAATGGACAGAACTGGAGCTATGTTACCATTTTTTTGGAAATCCACCACCACTCAGCACATTATAATTTTGGTCATATTTATTCGGTTATTAAAGAAAAGGTTGTTTCAGTAATAATTGCTACAACATACCAAAGCGTAAACATCTTGTTAAACCACCAGAGTGAGGGTCACATATATTTCCATGACAGTATTTAGTGGTGTGCACCTTGAACTCGATACCAGCTGCTGCTGCTTGCAGACAAGTAATCAGTCAATTAGTCACAAAGCGTCAGGTGGTGCAATCATCACGATGTTGGTGATGGTGGGGCTCGAGCTTATGTGCTGTTGATTCACTCCTTCCACACATTTACCCTGCAGAGGTTGTAATAACAGATACACAACATACATTTTAACAGAATCTGCTCATCTGGGACGAAGGTTCTTATTTTAATTACCCTGTCTGAATTTTGTAAGTATTGATTTGTTAGTTGGACTCAAAGAGAGGAATAACAAAAGACTGGGCCGAGACTGTGGAATTTGCAGTGGACAGGGTGGAGTATAGAGAAATACAACGATAACAATGACATTTAAAAAATAATAAAGACAGAAGCTTTCTGATGTGTTTAGTGAAGCATCTGCTTAGGTCATGTGGCATTAAACGCAGACACTCACATATCCCCCCGCACACTCACACAGAGCAGGTTTTGAGGTAAATAACACCTGACGTTTAAGTCAGCCGTCTTTCGCTGCCCTGCACATTTTGCTTGGACTGAGCATGTGTCGCCCTTTGGTGCTCTGACTCATATGCTAATGCTGCTGCACGCCGCTATGGTAGAGGAATGTTAGAGGGCAGGAAGGTAAAAATAGCTGTTGACCCAAGTGACACTTCATGAAATCATTGAGGTGGGGAAATAGGAAAGAATATGTGCTTGTAAAGTAATGATCCTTTTAATCACATGTTGATATTAAAAAGGTCAGAACAACAAGAAATCTTACATTTGAATGGTCAGTTTAGCACAGAGGCACAATACTACAGTGCTTCTTAAGAGTTAACATTTCAGCAGGTGGTATTTTAAAAATTCAGTTGGTGTTTTTCTTTGAAGCTTTAATGGTAGATATTTATGGCCAGTAGAGGGCAGAGGAAATTCACAGCAAGTTTATTAACACAACTTTTTGTCAGGGTTAACTTATTGTTCAGTTATTCTTCCTAACAAATTATCCATTTACATTTCCAGAAGACACAGAACAACATTCACAATATTCACACTCCTCTTCAGCTCTGGTTTGGTCTCCATCGATTTCGGTGAAGAAGTGAAAAAAAGATGTTCCGCTTTTTTCAACATAGTTGCTAACATTCGTGAAGAAAAAAGGCTCTCTGAAGTAGCTAGCTTGCAAACTGTCACTGTCACTTAGCTTTTTAGTAAGGGTAAGGGGTTAGGGGTCACACAGATTATTGCAAAGATGTATTTGTACCATCGACTCCAATTGGATGTTAATATGGTACGATAGCTTTCTCCATTTTAGGCCTTTCTGGTACCATTTACCAGGCCCCCTTTTGCTCAGTGATTGCAAGGAAAATTGTTATTTTAAATGCTCATAACTGGGCATTTAGAGACATCTTAGAGATTTTGGGGAATATTTATAAAGTTAATGTTAATAATGTATAATTTTACCACATTTCTGGATAAACCAATCGCTAACCATTATCATAACCCAGAGGAAAAATCTTTTTCTCTGAATAGAAAACACTAAGATCTCAATAGTATATCTTTTTGAGATCACTCCAATCTGAATTGTTGTTCCTAAAACCCCTTAGGAGAAAAGGATGACATGAAGTGAGATTGAGGTTTTGAGACTTGGGTAAGACAATTGGATACTGAATTGAGATTACAACAGGATAAATGAAGGTAACAGATGAGATCTCATCATTGTATCTTTTTGAGTTCATTAATGTCTTGCTTATTGCTCCTAAAAAGCAGTTGAGGGCACTGGGGAGATGTTCATGAGCTTGATTGTATTACATTACTGTCTGTGCTTGGAGAACCGTGCTGGATGCCCTGAGCTGGATTTGAACCCCGCTTCTGCTGTTTTCCCATCCCACATCACTGTTTCTTTTCCATAACTGTGAACAAAACGGAAATGTTGACTCAGTTAACAGACAGAATGAGGATTTAGTGATGTAGTAGCATGCTGATTGTACTACTTTTACTGGTGAGTGGAAAAAGGAGGATGTGTGTTTTTATTTTAAAGAAAGAAGGATTGGAACAGCAGATATATTTTGTTTATATTTGGTACAGTGAATGTTTGTGTTGATAACCATTTTGATACAGAAAAAGAAATACTGAAAATAAGAGATATTTTGTATATCAGTGAATAAAGTCTTCTGAGCGGAGCAGCAACGGGAAACCAGCAACTGTAGCCTGTCTCACTCTTTCTCCTGTTTTACAGGAAAATCTTATCTGTTTATGGGTTCGCCATCTGAGACCTGTAATAAAGGCACTAAAAAATGACTCGTCTCATTCTGAAATATTCTAACCGACCCCGCTGTTGTGCCTCCTTGTCACAGATTCTAACAGCGACAGTTCATCAAACTCATTAATCAGCTCCAACTGGTTCAGACCTTTGCAGCAAGAATCCTCAGCGACACCGGTTCATCTGAACAAATCACACCCACTCTTCTCAAACTTCACTGGCTCCCTGTGCAATACCAGCTTACATTCAAGACTCTAGTCCTCCTTTAAAGCCTTCCACAACCTGGCCCCTACGTAACCCTCTGACCTCCTCCCAGTACATGCTCCCCCCAGCTCCTCCTCTGCTGGTACAGACACAGCTAACACATTCACAAAACTCCTCAAAACACCTTTTCGTTAGACTCTTTAGACTTTTTATCTATGCCCTGTGTATCTGTGTACTTATTTTAGACTTGCACTGTTTGTATTACGTGTTTCATTTAAACCATTGTAAGATGTCCTTGAGTGTTTTGAAAGGTATCCTAGAAATAAAATGTATTGTTATTATTATTACTATTATTAATATTAATATTATCTTGACAGTATAACAGAAAGCACCACCAAATCCTCACAGACTGGTTTCAATTCCCACAAATCATCATTATAGCTATAGCTATAGTTTAAAACAAGTGTATTTCATCAGGGATAAATTGTTCTGTCAAATTATCAAACAGTTATTACACATAACAGTGAGAAAAAGTGGATTTATCAATATATCTCAAATGGCAAAATGCATGATTCTTATTTTGCATTAAAACATTTTGGCAAAGGTTTACAGCTTAGACTTTATCATGACAGGAGTACAATGTTATAGTGAGTGGTGGATAAAAACTGTGTCATACTGGTGAAGTGAAGTGCACAACTGTTATGTTAATTAATTCATGCTCTGTGATAACACATTCAAATTTACTGTTAATGCTGATTTCGATGTAAGTATACTTGTGTCTTCATTTCCACATGGGAAGTCTTGGGACCTCATTATCATTTCTCTCATGCATTTGAAATTTTATGATGGTTCTAGGCATGAATGTTGCTGATGCCTAACAAGACAACATATTTATATGTGCTGTGAAGCCTTTTTTGCTGACTGCAATGAACACACATTTACAATCCAAAGTGAGGCTACGTATATGAATAAATCAACACTCAATGCCCACAAATGCCCTCAAAATACTTAACATTGAGTCATTTTAAGACATTTCCTCACAAATTGGTTCAATTTATGGCTTTATAATCACCTGTGTCTGAGGAAAACTGGCTTATGAATGTCAGGAAGCAAAGTCTTTTCAAAATTGATGTATCATTTTGGAATGAGTCCCTTTTATCTCTGAAAAAGAAATCAAATGAGTAATGAGAATAAATTTGCTGCAGGGCTAGCTGCATTGGAAATGTGCATAAGTGTGGTTGACTGGGCCTCCATCCACATTATTCTTTGACTTTATGTAGTTTTGCTCTTTCTGATCTTTCAGGTCTGTTTTAAGACTTATATCACAACTGATGAAGAGGAGTGGAAGAATCTTTCCTTTCAGCTTGTGTCTCCATCGCTGCCCGTCAGCAAAGCTCCCTTTTTGAATGTGAAACGGAACTTAACTAGTTCCACTATCTCAACACAGGCACTTTTATGAGCCTCAGTAGCTTATTCAAATAGCATTCATTTACAGTCACATAAAGGGGGAAATTAAACCAATAACTCACACAGAGACAGACATGCACACTGTCTCATATGGAAATCAACACACATAAATGCATACACCGCATTAACCAAACACGTTTTACACTAGCACACCCATCACACGGCAAACATAGCATGAATTATGAACACATTAACAATTCAGCCTTCAAAGTTGTCTTCACACAAACTTATGTTTTCTTCCTTGAATAACTAAATGGGTTTTGGAGACAAATTCTCCAACAAGGGAGGGTCCCACAGCCTCTTACCGTCCTAGGGCTCATTAGCAGCGTCAATGTCTCAGGGGAAAAGCGAATGATTGAGTGAGAGAGCAAAAAACACAGCTGAAGCAAAATGTTGCCAGTTTACTTTTTTATGCATCTTTTAAGTGTTTCTACACATTCTTAATATTCGGGGGCCCTGTATGCTCCTAGGCCGATTGGAAAATCAATTTGCCATCTCTGGCTTTTGTGTGGGTAAAGTCTTACAAAAAATATGTGAGTGTAAAGTATGTGAGTGTAAGTAAGTAAGCGTTTCATATCATAATACAACATTCTGATTTGAAATATGGCGTACCTCAGGATTCTGTTCTGGCCATGTGTTTTTCTCTCTTTAGATTTCACATATTGGCCAATTTATACACAATTTCCAACGCTTTGCTGAAAGTATCATTCCTGAATTATTAAATTAGACGCCTGCGTGTCTGCTGTGAAAAACTTGATGTCACTTATTCTCCTGCTCCTAAATTATGATAAAACTGAGATTCTAGCCATTGGCCCTGCTCGACATCTAAACACTAGTTTAGTGATCAAGTTATCTGATCACGTAACTAAGTCTAAACAACTGTGTGATTTCTTAAAGTTTGTCAGATAAGAATCTTGGCGTTATGTTTGATCCTACCCTGTCATTTGATCAGCACATTCAATAAATCACCAAGAAAGTCTTTTAATGGTAAAGAATGCTGCAACTTGAATTCTTAAATGAAACTACAAACCATATTTTTAGCTTCCCATCATTGGCTCCCTATCCGTGTCAGATCACACTTTAAGGCACTTCTGACGTCTTACAAAATTGTGAAAGGGCACACCCCTTCATATCTTTCTGATCTCCTTAAACCTTTTATTCCATCCAGGCTCCTGTCTGTCCCCAAAGTTCAAAAGAAGTCAGCAGGCTGCAGGACCTTTTCCTGTCTCACCCCGTCATCTGGGATAACCTTCCTGCTGAGATGAGACAGTCTGACTCTGTTCTCTCTTTAATTCAAATTTTTAAAGTCAACTTTTCACCAAAACTTTCATCTAGTCGCCTATTCCTGGAACTTTAGCCCTCCACCTGTAACCATCATCCTTCGGTCTCAGTCTCAACAAATCTGTTAAGCTATTACAGTTTTGTCCTGCTTTTACAAACTTTCTGCACATCGCTGCATCTCTCTCACCCTCTGTTTGTTTGCTGTCCCACAAGCACATTAGCGTCCAAGCGTCTCTCCCTCTTTCCTCCTCCTCCTCCTCCTCTCTTTTCACTCAGGCTTCTCTGTGCTAGACCATCTGCCACCATGGGACCTCTCTCTCTCCTAGCTATCAGTGCCTCATTCCAGATATTTGGATCTGAATCAGTTGTCCTGTAGGAGATTCAGCCTCTCTCTCTCTTTCTCTCTCTCTCCCTTGTGTGCATGAACATGCTTGTATGGAACAACATACAAGCATCAACAGAGCATCAAATACAGATCTACAACTGACAATACGTACTGGTAAGAGCAGCAATAAATACTAGTATGAGCGCATGGTACACGTAGCTCGTTCCACCATCGTGGTGTCACAGATGAGAACAGCAGGGACTGGGATTGCTTTGTGTGAAGGGATGGCAGAGCCAGGCGGCGTTTGTTGGAGGAGCATAGAGGCCCAGAAGGAACGTAAGTTTGTATTATGGAGTTTAGATAGATGGGTGCAGACCCAGTAGTCACTCTGTATGCAAGTATTAGTGACTTGAATTTGATTCTGGAGGCCACGGGGAGCCCGCGGAGGTCACTGAGTAATGGAGTGACATGAGTCCTTTTGGGCTGATCAAATATATTTTTAAAATCTATCAACAAATTTGCCATCTTGATTGGCCATACTATAATTTTAATATGTTGGTCACACATTTATTGTACTATTTTGTACACACAACATATTGTGTGCTGGGGTAATGTTACTTTTAAAAGTAACTTGTTACATTACAAGATTACTTTTCTGTGACTTGTGCATGTTGGTTATAGTGTCCAGAGGGCGCACAGCCTACTGTACATATTTGAACATGTGAATGTCATTCCATAGCCTAGTCTACGGCCCAATAATCTGTAACTCTGCAGACTAATAACATGAACGACAGGCACAATATCCCATTCACAGCTGAAATACGTTTGATTACAGTAAACATATATAAAAAGGGGCTCAATGCATATAACCAACAAATTTCATACATGAATCCAACATGTTATTATTTGTTTTGCAATTCAACTGCAATGAAAATAGTTGGATTATTTAAAGTACATGGAAGTAAATAGAACCCCAGAGTACCTGACAGGTGGCACCGGTGCAGCCTTTTGGCTGAAAAAAGAAAATTGAATAATGCACTTTTAATTTAAATGTAATGCTATTTACACCACATTAATGTAATCAAATCAAATATAAAACCAAAGCTATTTGCCACCTCCAGGGCATTACCTTTAATCTAGCTTGTTAAAAGAAGAGTCACACTCATAACATCATAACAGGCACCTTCTGAGCAACAGGTTAACATTTATAAATCTGTTTTCTTGTTTTTTTTCTGAACAGGTATCAGCAGAAACATTTTTCTTTTATCAGGGAGCAGCATAACCATGTCTATGTCCAGCAGCAAGTGTCCCTTTTTAGAGTGAGGTGAAGTGGTCGCCTCACGCACACGCCCGCCTGCTGCCAAAGTTGAATTGTCTCGAACTTTTTGTTTCCCTTTCTGATCACCGGAGCAAAGAGCAACCCCGCGGGGCCCAGCGACTACGTTGTAATTTTAAGAACGTTCCTAAGACCGACATTTTCCCCAACACTAACCAGCATGCAGTGTGTAGCTATCCACCACTGCATCCACTTCTATGGCATTCACTTCTACCACACGCCGCATCCAAAATAATCTGCCGAGGCCTTCCTCCACTGCTTGTGTGGGTGGGTGATTTTCAGGCTGATAGACATCCCAACTCTCCTGTGACCCATGATTTGACTGTATGTCTATTCAGAGCAAAATAATAATAATAATAATAATAATAAAAACGCGTTAACAGCCCTAGTTATTTTGAAGCACATTAACCCCAACACTGATTGCATGTCTATCCATCCTGAAAGATGGATCCGGATCCCTCTTCTGTTGTCTTTTTACCACATGTTAAAGTTTTGGGGGAGTTTTTTCCTAAACCAAACGGAGGGCAGACTGTAAAAGCCCCCTTGAGTCAAATTTGTGATTTGTAATATTGGGCAATAATTAAATAAAATTGACTTATGGGTCATTTCCCTGTTGCTTGATGTAGAAGACAAACTTCCAGCTGAGATCCTTGAGGTCGGAAAGACTCCAGCAGGCAGTGCCAAACAACCCTAGCGGGAGGCAGTTTGTCCTTCTGCATTTATCATCATTCTCCACAAGAAACCAAATGAAATCCAGTCCCCTCCTAAAGATTCTTGTATCCTTTGTTGATGTTTATAGGAATGTTAACGTATCAAGGCTACCACTCCGTCACAGGTTCTTAATCTTAAGTTAGCCTGTGTTTCATACATCAGCACCATGCACACGCTTAAGTCAAGAAAAGTCAACGCGGATTCTTCCTTTCAAAACAAACACGTAATTAAAAGGAAAAGTTCTGGGATCCTAAGTAAACACTGTACCGATTGCTAACAAAGCATGCTCTCGCACCATTTTCTTGAGAGAAAGAAACTGGCACCAGGTTTTTGGCCTCCTGTCAGCTTTTGGCAGCAGTGCTAACCCTTTAAAGACATGAACAATGAACTCTTGCTCTTTCTGTGTGCCCTTCTGTCGTGATGCTACAGAGCGTATCCCCACCACACGGATCCCCTCTGGATGATACATCAGGCTTTCTTTTATGTTGTTGGAGTTCCTGCTTCAAATCTTCACCACAGTGCCAATATGAAACTGTCAGTCGGGAAGCCAAACAGTAAGAATGGAAAACCATTTATAGATGGACAGATAGCTATTACCTGCACCGGGACCTAAGTACCTCATTTTATTCCCTTTCATGTTCTAGACTGACAATAAAAGATCCTTATCCTGTTAATGTGCACCAATTTTGCATTAGAAAACTACTTTTTGTTTGTTTTTACACGTTGGCATCGTACTGAGTTCTTATTATGTTTCTGAATTGTTTTTCAATTTGTTAATCCTACATTATTTGCACATTAAATAGGATTAATGTATGTCTATAAAGATTCTCAGTAAGTGGGAGGACAGCAGGAAATATAGAGTTACTAGGTCACATGCAACTGGATTTGCTTTTTGATTCTTAAAATACTAAAAATAAGGATGAACGTTAATAATAATTTGGATAAATATAGAAAAATTGTGATCGGATTAAATACAAAGACAAGAGGTCCTGATACCAAATGCCAAAATAAGTTTATCAGTGCCTCCTAAAAATTAACATACAACAATACAAAACAGCACAATATCATAGTTCAATGTAGCTATAGCTATTGTATAAATGAACATGACACTACTTCCTGCATTCGCCCATAAATCACTGATGCAGAAAAGCTGCATCTGAACACAGTTTGTAGAAAACTAACAGGTAATGGTGAGCTGCTTCTCAAAATGGCATAAAGCTCATGCAATAAGTAAAGAAGTACATGCATAGGCAGTCATTAGCATACTAACAGCCAATTAGGTTGTGACTTTTGATGTTAGTGGGAGCCAGGTAAGAAAACAGGAGATAAGCAAAGAGACCGGAAGCGAGGAGCAAAGAGGCATTTACATTAAGTAGCTGGCAAAAAGGAACACAGACAGAAAGGCAAAGAGTAAACGGGTGTGTTTACTGGAAAAGAAGTATGTAGCATGCATGAAAGCCAGCCAACAAGCTGTACTCATAACTCACAGGCATGCTGGTGTTCAGGAAGGGGGAAAGTGTGTAAGAAGACAGGTGGTAAACAAGATCTCAGTAAGCCAGCAGGGAAACAGGTGTTCGGGGACAGCACCATCATTTTTTATTCACATTTGCATCTTATAAATATTTGATAAATTAATAGTTTCCTCCATCTGTTGTGTGTTCTGGGCTGTTGCTTCAGTGCGTGGATGTTCTCTTCATTCCTGTAGGTGTTGAGCAGTCTGCCTGTTCATTTGACTGACCGGCATACTGGATGACTAAGTGACTGTGTCAACCCGTCACCCCGGCTCACTCAGTGGGATCCATTAAGAAAGCAGTGAGAGTGAAGATGGTCTTTCAATAAAAATGTTCTTTCTTCCTGCAATTTCTCTGTACTGTAAGTGGCGCCTCCCTGACATTCGACTAATTTGTGTACACTAAAGAATAGAGAGTGAAAAAAAGTAGGAGCTGTCAGTCAAATATTATATTCACACTTTTCATTGAATGTTCTCATCTCACCAGCAGACGTTTCTGTCACTATAATAGTTTGTTAATTAGTGTACGAGATTAGCGAGACAGGGAGAAGAAAGCCTCTTTTTGGAGCCTCCTGCTGTGCTTCAAAATGTTTGATAAGGCACAGCTGGAGTTATCAGGCCCACTTTTAGCTGCCCTGTAACCTACTTGTCTCTCCTTCCCCTTTGATTTTTGTTTAGACAGAAAAGCCTTTTTCAACTGACAAGATCAGTCTGGCTGTATCTTTACAAGCTCAGGGTTGAATATCCGTGTTAAACCCTTGCTTCTAAAGGCATTTGCACATTAATCTCACAAAAGCTCTTACAGGGCGGTGTGCTGCACCTTTAAAATGATCTGGAACTGCTGCAGCTTCAGTGTGTTTAGAAAATAAAGCAGCCTTGTGATAAAAGCAAAGGGGTAATTAAAATGAGCTAATAGACGTTATTAGCTATTCATCAGCCGCAATTGTGTTCAAACTTTCCCCCGCAGGCACAGTGATACTCCCAAAAAGGAAAAGTCTTTGAAACAGGTAGCACGGCGTCTTCCTGAATACCAATTAGCTTCCGACTGCTCGGCTCTCTGCAACTCATCCATGTGAATCATTTGACAACAGAGTAGCCATTTTCCACGGCTGGCTAATTCAGCACAATGCCTGTGAGGGAGGTAGACAAGGAGCGCCGCGGGGAGAATGTCACGAGTATTTGGAAAAGGTTAGACAGAGAGGAGAGTGTGTTGCTATCATACACGCCATTCATCATCACTTTTATACAACACAGTCACAAAGGGCTTCTGTAGGTGCGTGTCTGGCTCTGTATTGATGTGCACAGTGTCTAAGTATATGTGCAGGTATCAAGGTAGATTTCCCACTGTTTGAATGTACCTATGTGTGATTAGTGAGTGTGTCCATTTGTATACCAATCCCAATGTCCCCCCTAAGCCCTAAGCCCTCACGGACTTTACTGATGCCACTTGGAAAGTGATTGAGGGCAAGAGGTTGCGAGGGCTCAAAATGCTGTAGACATGAACGGGACACCACTTTGCCACATTATCACGTTACCTTGATGACGCTTAAACACGTTGCATACTTTTTATTTGATGTTTTTGCCTGATTTTTAGGTATTGCAGGCTCTTGTAAATGTAAATCTACATTTTTCGATAATCAGTGTGCTATTGGTGAAAACAGCATCATTAAGCAAAAACTAAAATAAATAGTTGAATAAACTAAGTGTGTAATAAGGTGATTGCATTCCTCTGACTTCATGTGCTCTATTTACCATCTTAAATCTTTCAATTTCACATCAGCGTTGGTTTTCATGCTTGTTTGTTTACTGTTCTTCTTCATGCAGATTTGCAGTGATATTTCTCTCGCTTCCGGGAGTCCCCTGGTAACCCCAGTGTTTCACGTCACAACGCAATTAACTTTGGGAAATTCCCTCAGGTAAAGTCTGCAGAAATGTGGACTAGCCCCCGTGCACTTAAAGGTTTGACAGTGGGACAGCCCTAAGACCTCTCGGACTTACCGGGAACGCGCCTCAAAGTCTGTGAGTCTGTGAGTGTGGACATTGGGATTGGGCCAGAGACTGTCGAGTGACCTCACTTGAGGACTTGAGCAGACTTCACACAGCTCCCTCTGGAGCCACAAAAGACTTTACACGTGTTTTCGGTGGAGTTCTCCTTTACCCAGATGCTGTAAGATCAGTAAAGCCGTTTTGAAACAGTGAGAGATCACAGAGGGAGCTAACATGCTAACTGATGAAGAATGTCAAAGAACGGCAGGGAGTCATGCATCCAGTAGGAATACAAAACCACGTGGTGACTGGTAACATTATCAAGCAGCAGTTACAATTACTCACACCGCTATATCTGAGAATCTTCTGCGGCCTTGTATTTTTATGTTTGAAGAGGTTTTCACACCATGGCTTTATGCATCAAAATGATTACATGCATAAACTGGGGCTTTCAAACTTCACTAGCTGCTGCTCTTCCCAAAGTTTACAAAAGCTGATGCAAATGAACAGCAAGTTTCCACGACAACTCAGCCATCTAGTCCTCTGAACCAAAGCCACATGCCGAACGATATGGATTTAAGCTTTGATTAATTTATTATTTCACTGTGTTTTTGAATTCATTCATGGATTTGTGGAGAGCGTATCATCATGACATTAAAGGAATCTTTACTTTCTATTTTGTCTTTGATCACAAGAGAAGAATTCCAGACTTAAAAAACAGTGAAGAATTGAAGCATGTGAGAGTACAAGAAGATAATGACAGCCCTCGAGGAACATTTCGAGGACTAATCTTTGTTCCTCAAATCAAACATAAAAAGGCAATTCTCTATGTTAATGAGCTCAATCACTCTTCCTAAAAGCTTCAATAATTCATTTGCTCCCAGATTGTCAGACATTCATAATGAATAACATCCACAGTGAATTATTTACACAGTCATCCTTCGTGGCACAACTTACTGACTGACACTGAGTCATATAGTGTGTCTGATGGCCTGTTCTGTGTGTGTGTGTGTGTGTGTGTGTGTATATTTCACACCAACATTTGGCAACATAATGGGTGCATAACTAAGAAGTAGTAGTGGCATCCTGCATGAAGACAAACAGTACAATGGCTATTTACGTCAGTTTGTCTGTACTACCAGCTCCCCCATCAGCACAAAGCTGGGACATACAGTACATATCCTTTGTTTAATCAGGTAAAAGTCTCACTGAGATTAAAATCTGTTTTTCAAGAGACCTGGCCACTTATATACCTAGTAGAACAACAACTAATTATTAGAGGAAACCAGAACAACAACTTCTGGAAATATCTGTAAGTCAGTTGCAAAGCAAATCAAATTGAATTGTACACAGAGCCTCGTGATACCTCTGCAGAGTTTGTGAAATGTTGGAAATTCAGGGACTCCGATCTTGGCTGCAGGCCACGGTATTGACCAATTCTGTAAACCTTGCCCCCACAGACTGACTCAATAAATTCACCTGTCACAGTTTTCTGCCTTCAGTTCTGGGTCAAAAAAGAGAGGATTCAGATTCAGCAGCCATGGCATTAAAGGGAACACTTACTTGGCTTTGCTCACTAGCAGGTAATCTCATGGTTTTAATTTTCTCTGTAATGGAGATCATGGAAATAGATGTGAACTATATGGACTATATATGAAAAAAATAGATAAAAAGGATGGATGGTTGAAAGGTTGGATATTATATGCAGTGTGTGTGTATGTTTGCTTGCAGCCTTGTCCTTCACTGCAGCGCAGGATGAAACTTTACTACAGAATTGCAACTTGCAAACTCAGGTCATTGAACGTCTACCAGCTGATCTCAAGGTAAACTGTTAATGTTCGTCCTACCAGAAAAGCTCCTGTAACATGCACATTAATGAAGCTCACGTTGTGTTTATCGAAGAAAACAAACAAAATCATTAACCTAGCGGCAGATATTTTTAATTCTTTTAAAATTTTTCCTTTTCATGCCACTCTCAGAACAACTGTACTGTCTGATATTCACCAACAGGTGGCGGCACAGTGTGTTGAAAATCTGAGTGCACAGCAGACCGCTGCACTACTGTTCTCCACGAGGGATCTGAGTGATGCTCTGCACAAGCACCAGCTGAAAGGTAGGAGGGTGAGCCAGAGACATGTGTGTGTTCCTGTTGTTTCATCTGAGTGACCAGTTACAGTTTTAGACCTTGAGTGTGAAGACATTTTGTCTGGTTCTCACGTCTTCAAAGGGCTGTCTGGGGTGTTGGCTTTAGGATTAATGTTAGAATGAAGCTCAGATTGAGGTGAGGGTTAGGGCTGGGTTAAGGCAGGAGGTTGCAGTGCTTCCTGTTGAAGGGGTACAGAGGAAAATTTGAGGGTGGCGAATACAATACATGTTTCTTCATCTTAACAGAATCTATTGCTCTATTTCTGGTATATATGATATGTTAATTTCTGGTTATGATTTTACATAACACACGCCAATTTCCCCTCCCTCACAAGGATGCATTATGCTAGAAAATCAACATATTGATAACAGTTCGGTTTCAATCACACAAGAGGTACCTGCCGATGTCCCTGATCTGGACATGGAAACAATAAAAATTTAAAATACAAATTTGCCATGGTCAGTCTAGTTCCAATCAATCAGGGATAGGTTTGTTGATGCTCCTCTATCAATAATATTAGACTGTACTGTACTTCAATGTTATAGAAACCTAAAAGTAGTAGTAAATATTTAAGTACATTGCACTGACTACGATGGAAGTCAGAGTGCTCATGAAGAGCAGTAAGGCAAACCGCATTTATCACATTTGTTAAAGCGCACTGAATTAAGTGAACTCTGCCTGGCAAACAGAACGACTGCTGTCTATTGACGTTGCTCTTGTCGTTGATTGAGCTTAAGTGTTGTGGTGTCATTTCTGCTGATGGACTCTTGCAGGTGGTAAATGCTGAAGTGGTTTTTCATATAAGCCTGACATTTAGCCTACTGAATAAAAAACACGCTCCTTTCCGGCAGTTCTAGATTTCATCAAATTGAATGTGGATTTCTCTGGTGTTTAACAGAACAGTCAGTAAAGTGTAGGGCTTAGGCCTAGATGACAACAGAAACAAGAAACGATAAGAAACTGTTTAAATGTTTTATATTCCTCGTTTATAAAATAATCAGTCATTTATAGAATGTCAAGATGCTGAGCCGAAGGAATGCCCTGTAGCCGAAGTTCCAGAAAATGGAGGTTTGGCGTGTCTCACAGTTGCCAACAAGCGCTACTGCAAACCTATGTGCAACCATGTAAGTGGTACATACAATTTAACATATATTAATAAAAACATGTCATAATAAGTACATATTTCTGTGCGACAATGACAAAAAGGATGAGTAGTGTAATGCAAGTCTTCTTTCACAGGGTTACGATTTTGGTTTTATCAGGAGGAGTCGTTTGTATGATGAATGCAGCCAGCAGACAGGACATAAATGGGATACCCAGTACGTGGGAGGAAACAAGCTGGCTGTGTGCAACAGTAAGGCTGTGTTTTTTTAACTAATATGAGTTGCATCTAATAACTTTTTGCTGATAAGTCCAAAGCAGGACCTAAAGTACTTATTCAGTGTGGCTACGTTTTATTACTTTTTAAAGTCTTAAACTGTCTGTACAAGGAAACTGACATTATATATTTATACCATGGCACTTTATGTTAAGTTGTGAAGTTGAACTTTTCCTACTCTCTGTTTCTAGAAGAATCTATTCAAGTTTCAGGAGCACAGACAGCGTATTTTCCTAAAGATCAGGACTGCCTGACGACCAAGAGCAACAGCCAACTGCAGAACAGCACCATGGATGTTTTTACCAATGAGCTGAAGAATCAAGGCATACAAGGAGAGCCAGAGTATGCCTGTCTTGTATGTGGATGACCAAGAGGTAGAAACAAGTGTGGAAAAATGCATCGACAGAGGTGTTGCAGCAAGAAATGAAGTATTTGCAAGTGGAAACAGTTCAAATCTGTATGAAAGTTAAACTAACTTCACAAAAATAAAAGTGTTCCTGTACTTGAATGGTTGTTAGCATTTATACACACTCAGTTTAGTGTCGTTACATGCAGTTTACCATTTTTCCAGCAGTGCAGCTTTAGCGGTGTCCGACTTTTTACTGCATGCTCCAGCCATGTTTGCTATTCCTTTGCCACTAATGGGGTCTGAGGGTAAGGCAATTTTAGGACACTGACTCGTTTCCTTTTGAAAAAGCAGGACCCAAGATTTTGATCTCTCCTGTAATGACCGATTTTACTTAATATATTTAGTTAGAAGCTACATGGATGCACCTTAGCTGAAAAATAAAACGTAAATTGAGGATTACTCGTCTAAGTAACCCTACATTCGCTATCCCGGGGAATTTCCCCACGGTCCAGTCATTGGCGGGAAATGACGTGAACCTAAACACGGCAAACACAACCGTATTGTTTCAGCGAGGCAGCGACTGTACTACAGTCTATGACTCAATCACGAACACTTTGTATTAAAGGGGATGTTTCTCTAAAGATAAACGCCTGGATCACTGCATTTCCATAAAAGGAGGGATTCAGCTTCAAGTGTTCTGGTTGCCATCTTCTCCGCTTTCCTTCTGACTTCATTTTGTTAATAGTCACTCATTGTTTATGTGCTTGATGGCGAGGTCTCGACGAGAGCAGCAGTTGAAATGAGGTTAACTACTCCGCCAAATGGACTCCTGTTCTGTCTGCTCTCGGTTTTCGCTAACACATCCAGACGTAGCTCACTGAGATCAAGGTTAAAAAGTCAAAATGAGATTGCAGGATCTCATTAGGTAGCCATTGACATTCCACATCATTCTATTAGGAATCACTCTAATCAGGGAGAAAATGACCTGCAGAATGACCCTCTGGTGTAGGCCGACAGACTGTCTAATCATCAATTACGGAAATAACCGTCTGTGGGCTGAGGGATGAGCAGTGGTAAGGTGGGCTTTTCTTGGTAACTGACTCACATATAAACAAAACAAGTGTGAGTATTGTCAAGTCCAGTCAATTTTATTTATACAGCCCAATATTACAAATTTGCTTAAGTGGGCTTTACAATCTGTACAGCACACCCTCTTATCCTTAGACCCTCGATTCGGATAAGGAAGAAAATACCCCAAAAAACCCTTTAATGTGGAAAAACGGAAGAAGGATCCCTGTCCCAGGATGGACAGACATACAAACACGTGTACAGAGTAGAATAGATTGTAATATCTATGAAGAATGGATCCGCAAGAACGCTTAGCCAAACTTGACCTGAGCCACAAGACCTCCTCTCCACCATGGAGACCTGGAAGAGGACAGGCTACAACTTAATTCACATCAACTAAGGAGCAGACAATTATATTTTCGACAAGATTGAGCTTCTATGTTTGTGGCAACAGTCTGGGGCAGGCCTTTTCCTGTTTAAACATGACTGGGTTCATAAAAAAAAAAAACGCTTTTTCCAGTTTGATGAGGAAGAACTTGACCGGCCGGCACAGAGCCCTGACCTCAACTGTATCAGACCGCATTGGGATGGATCCCTGCGGCCAAGTTCCCAGAACACCATATACATCAGCATATTAATACCCATGTGTTTTTGGAATAACATGTACAATAAATGAATATATGTGCTTTGGTGTCCACATACTTTTGGCCAAATAGTGTTATATTCTCTGGACAGAATAACTGCAGCAGTGAAAGTAAGTAAGTGCTTTTATTTTATTGCATTCGTTCCAATGTCAGTGATTGAATTACATGCTGTTCAATGCTAATTCAGTCTCTAAGCATCTGTTTTGACTCAACCCCCATTATAGCAATGTTACTCTTTGTACACTAGAGGGCAGTATTAAATCACTTTTTGAATGCCTCCTTTATTTGCAAGGGATGACGCACATGTCATTCTGTTCACAAGGCATGTGTATGAGCTTAGTTGTTTGTCCTGAGCAACTAAATTAGACATAAAAAGCTTACATTTTCTCATTAAAACAACTACTTGAAGGTAGAAACAGACCTGCAGTGTATAGCTTGAAAATGAAAGGTAAAAAAAAATAAATGTTTCACTTAAAAGATTTATCAATTGTGATATTGTATGTCTGTTTTGTATCAGCTTTTCCAGTAACAGTTTACAAGTGTCAACACTAACATTTTGTTAACAAGACTCCCAGAACGAAATTTGCTCTTTTCATGTAACTTTTTAGGTAAATATTAAAGAACACACACACACACACGTCCCTCCCTTTGTTTCCTTCCTGACTTCT
The DNA here is from genome assembly GCF_021292245.1 of Micropterus dolomieu. NCBI lineage: Eukaryota > Metazoa > Chordata > Actinopteri > Centrarchiformes > Centrarchidae > Micropterus > Micropterus dolomieu. The sequence goes on from NC_060161.1 coordinate 2,159,807, forward strand.
TTCAAGCCTTTCGCTCCCGTCTATTCATCAGCATGTATGTTTTTTAACAGAAGAGATGATCAATGAACCAATGTAACCTTCCTGTATCATCACTGTGCCAAAACTAATGCTGCTTACTTCCCTGGCTGCTGTCCAGCTTCTGAAAATAGAAAATAAAAGAATTGAACAACTGAATGAAAGTCTACAAAGAAAACAGTTAAGAATGCAGATGGACATGATGGACAGAACTTCCCTTTCCCACCCCTTAGCTAGACTTGGCAGATATTATTTGGACATGCAAGTAATCCTGTCTGATTCTTGTGGGATATGAATGACTCTGTCTTTTCTAAAATAGTTTGTATTAGCCTGAATAAAACCCTTGCTCACGACACGGTAACTTACTGACTTCAAGAACTGTATTTCCGAGCTGAGCGCCTCTCTCAGAAGCTCGAGCTCGCCTTCTTTATGCGTCTCCAGCTCCTTCCTCAGCCTGGTAAACAAATGAAACCCATGTCAGTAACTGAAAGTGTGGTGGAAGAAAAGGAATTATGAAAGAGGCAACTTGTAAAAAGAAGCATCAGCATTTTTAGTTTTAAATGTTGAGTTTAAACCTATTTATGTGTTTTCTTTCTATCACTATACTTGGTGTCACCATGTTATTGTGTTTTATCACTGAGAAAATAAACAAAACCAAATGTACTACATGAAACTGTTTTTCACATTGGTATTCATGATTATAGTGACATAGACCACTCATGCACGATATATCCCAACTCTTGTAAATACCCAGATTGAGATAATAGTTGGTTTCTATTTAAAGAGATTTACCCAGAAGTTCCCATGGCATTACAGAGTTTCAGTTTGTTTACATGCACAACAACAACTTCACTAAGATGTTTACAGTTTTAACTTTACCCCGACTTCCACAGCAGGCAAAATCTATCCGTTCTTTGACAGTTGACTTATTATCCAGAATGCTTTACGACTACAAGCTAACAGGAAAAATGGAATTTATGATGTTTAGTGAAACTTGACATGTGGATCTTCTTCAAACATGCAGCTTTCCATCCCTTATATCACTATGTAGCCTTTGTGGTGCGCCTGCTAAATCTAAACAGCAGAAGAAACCAGACGGAGGCTAACTACTGACCCTGATAAAAGTAACATTAACAGTTTGAGGAGCAACCCTGCTGTGTTCATGCAAAGGTTTCAAAATCAGTTTTTGATACAACACTGTGTGTGGAAAAACGACCTGCAGTCCTGCTCGAACACACTGCAGTCAGTGTTGTCAGGTCCTTGTTATTGTGTATTTAATAAACTTTCCCCTAGGGGTGCACCACACAGGGGTGACGGTATACGGAAGGCCCCAAAAGACAAATGACTAAGCATAGAGTGAACTGGCATCAATAAATCAAAGTTTAGAAATGTCTCTCACATTAAAATCACCCAACTGGAGCAAACCTCAAAGGTCGGTTGGTAGCGTTCAGGTATGTGGCTGCAGAGGGAAGCATCAACCAAAACTGCTGCAAGACTGCTGTCCCTTTGTGACAGACTAAAACCTCATTCTGTCTTTAAAAGCAGTCCGCTCTTAGCAAAGTAAATATTTCATACATACAATTGTATTACTCAGTTCAGTTTGCCTCTGGGAAAAGCAGTGGACTTTGGGCCGTGGTACTCGATGCCTTGGCTGTGATTTAACTGTTATGGCAGGTGTTTGAAGGTTCTATACTGAGCCACACATGAATCTGAAGCAAGCTACCTTCTTTTATTGAAAGTTAATGAAAGAAAAAAAACTACTGAGCTACAATTGCATTTTCACAGTCTAAAAACCAACAGCAGTGTTTTAAACTTTACACTTCTCTGTGGAACTTAGAAATCAGATTTTTGAGGCAAGCATACTGTTTTTCAAACAGTAGAATTATGTTTCCAACTCCAAGACACTCAGGACGGCGTTTTGGATATTGGTGGTTTCTGCAGTTTAATATTAGATTTACGCAGTACAATGACATCTTAAACTGAGCCTTCACAAATAATGTAGCACTAATATATCAATGAAGAAAATCCTACACATCAGAATATACATATAATTCCTAAATTATCGATCTCAAGCACACTGAAAGAATATTTCAGGTATCTTCCTATGTGTGACAGTGAACGATCTACAGCAGAAGCCACCCTGTTTTGCACACTGAACACTTTTTAAATGACTGTAGCACTCGTTCAAATTGACATGCATTCAATTTCCAACAATCAATGAGAGGAGAGTTAAATATGCGTTTTAAAGAGACGCTGCAGTGGCTGAAGACAGGATTGATGGTTTCAGTTCAGAATGGATGATCATAAGAACGACTGAGAGGAGGCCTCTCTCTTCCAAAGCCACATCCTCAGCACTTCCTGAGGCTAATAAGTCCGGGGATAATGAAGGACCCAGTATGTTTAATGATGCTGATGGATGAACAGGGACATGCTACTCACATGCATGATTTAATGCAATGCCGGAAGAGGGCGGAGGGCTCAGAAAAAGGAACATGAACAGAGAGTATGTGGCAGAGAAAAATAAATGAGGTTGACCAAAACAAACAGATGAAAATGAAAGCAAGGACTACGGCATGTGCCTGTTTTGTACCTCGTCCTAATAACAGGCACGATGAGAACACCTTTAATGAAGTACTGGAACAAATCTGATTTGAAAGGAGTTATACTTTGATTTAAAAAAAAACTCCAGATAGGTTTGAGGATTTGTCAATCACTTCACAATCATAGTATTGTGGAGAAGACATTACCCAAAGTAGCGGCATCAGCAATAACAATGACCCTTCCTTCCTGGAACAGTATTGATCTCTGGTCTTTAATTAAATAAAGGAAGTCTCTTTGTGAAGAAACAAGGTGGACCAGCACTCTTCTAGCAGTCATGTTTCAGCAAAGGAAGGAACTATGGTTCATATTCTACTGTGATGAGCAGGCAGTTGTCTTGCTGTTGTATTTTATTTGTGCCCATTGTTCAATGTTTGGATGCCTGAATCTAAGGAGATAAGAAACATGTGAGTGTTTACCCATAACGATGGGTAACAATTTAATTAAATTTGAAATCAATTTGTGGACATGCATAACTAATGCAGATGTTTCCATATATTGTAGGACACGAGGGGTCACTGAATGGTTTGATGAGAATGAACATTATGTGAATCTATGCTATGCTATGGCCTTCACAGGCGATAGATCCCAGCCCGATTGAACACTAGAGGAGATTTTGAGACAGAGACAGTGCTCTCCACCACCATCATTAAATCACCAAACAAGGGATTATCTTTTGGAGGAACGGTGTTCATCCCTCCAGAAGAGCTTCAGAGACTACGTCTGAGAATCAATGCCAAGAAACCCTGAAGTTGTTTTGGAGAACCTTACTAAGACGATTGATCTAACAGGACTTTACAGACCAATTCAAAAGGCATAAAACAACATGTTCAGACTTCCCGAGCAAAGACTATAGCCCAGTTTATCCCACAGCTATGCAGGCGCTGACAGTATCATTTGCACTTCAGAAAAGAAAACTCCAAATAAAACAACAGGAACAAGGGAGAGTGCAGATACTAACGTAAAACAGTAAAATGAACAATGTGCCCCAGTAATTGTCACCACTGAATAGAAAAAACATATAATGAACTATATATACTTAATTTCACAGTTTAAATTGGAAACAGAGGAACCTGAATAAAATTTCCCTGTGAGTTGAAACTCACAAAGCGTTAACTATTACATTTTCACACTTGTGAGTGTGCACCGGCTTCACATATCTGTTTTCTCTAGAGCTCCAAAAATAAGCTGACTACTGCTATTCATCTGTCTTATTTGATGGTGTTTCTCTATGTATTGCTCTTCATTTTGTGACACGCACACACAGCTGCCTCTTACCATTGTTAATTCAAGTTTTTTATGGAAATTCCATATGTACTGTATATCTAATTAAATACATATACTGTACTAGTTATGTTTCCTAATATTGTATATTTAATATTGTAAAATGATGTTTGGGTTGCTCCATTTGCTAGTTTACATATAAAAGTTGAATTTTTCCAGTTAACACATGATGTATGATTCCACTAAAATCAAACTGTATTTATTTGCTGGTAAGTTGCTGGATAAGCATTCAGTGTAACCGCTTAATTGTCCGCACCTCATTCATTTCCCCTTATAAAGCTCCCCGTATCAATCACATTAGCCTCAGTTTCTTTTTCCCACTTGTTGACTGAATGAAATACACTGCAGATCAAAGCCTTAATTAAGCCAAATGGTCTTAATGCTCTGTTATTTACACTTCTAGATTTGGAGTCGGGCCAGCAGGAAACAGAGCGAGAAACAGAGACGTGAGCTGGGCTTACCGGTCTATTCAGCACTTCTCACAGTGGGAGTCCAACACAGTCTCAGTGGACTCGTGAGTGAAATTTCTTGGCTCAGCTACGTCTTGCTGTAGATGTTTTGAATGCTTTGAAATCTTATTATTGTGCAGTTTCTTTGTTTTCATTTTAAATTGTTTTATGTTTTATGTTTGTCTGCTCCTGTGTTATTTATGCTGCTGCCTGTCTTGGCCACCAGGACGCTCTCTTATTCTCGATTAAATGAAATAAATAAATAAAAAGATCCATTTCTGCTCTTTGTTAATAACACTTCCATCTAATGGGCTTGCGGGATGCTGCGTTGTGTCGTTGAGAGTGTGATTCTCCTGTCTTTTTCTAAGTGCATTTAGCATCACAAGAGTGACCATGGCTATTAGTGCTTTTACCGAGATGAATTTTATACTGAGGTTATACTATATAAAAACACAGAACTCTGGTGAGGAGAGGACAGTGACTGCACTTTTGTAAACTGACTCTCACCAGAGAAACAAATGCTCAACTAATTACATATCATAGCTGCTCACCAAGGAATATTTAAAATAACAGGAAGCTCTGTGAAATAATGTGTTTTATGGGCTGCTAAAGAGCTTACTGCTGTGTTTACATTTTGTTTTGTTCTCTTTTGATCGTTTGTGTTTTATTCGCATGTATTTCCCTGCAGTATTTACGTTACTCTTTTGTGTGTCATAATGATTATATTCTGTGACATAATGTAACTGCAAGTAAGGCAGGTACTGTGTCTGTGTGTCCAAATATATAAACCTCCCTCAGCATCCTGACAGTTGATGACACTCACCTCAGACAGGTGCTGTCAGTGAGAGGTTTCTGACTGACAAACAGGCTCTCCGCTCTCAGAGTCTCTGTCATTGCTTCAGCCTCAGCGAACTGCCGATCCAGGTCTGTTGTCAAGAGTAATGAATCAAACACAAAATGACTTTCCGCAAACAGGGCAGACACACACTGTAGCTGCATTGTTAAGACTTTTGCTGAGGTGGCTGAAACAATGGGACAAACTTTGGATCCCCCCAACGTTAAAGGAGATGCTCTGTTCCGACTGACATGAGCACTACGTCAAAAAATACAGCCTTTTTATTAATTCCAGGCAACTCTTTGAGCACAGTGGGAGACCAGAAGACAGCGGGCCACACGTCTCAGGGTCAGTTGACAAAAAAGTTCAACACGGCTCAACTTTTTATTAGGTGTAAGCGCACAATGCTGCCATGTACAGTGTTTTATGCTTTTCACCTCACAATCATCAAGTGAAATGATGTCTCACAGTATTATAAACCACTGTGCTGTGTTTTGCCCCATGATAAGCCTTTAAACTTATGGATCTATTACTCAAACTGAACTTCCTGGAAAGTATTTCATATTTAAACCCTGTACCTGTAGCAACACATCCACAACAATGCAGTCTTTATTTTGTTCCCAACACAGCTAAACCTGTATAGCCTCGAGCTAAAAATGCATACTGTATACTACATGTGTGAGTGACACAAACTAAAATAGCGTCTTTCGCACCTTCATTGACCTTCCTTCCAACCTGGTCATGAAGCCAGACATACTTAATGTTCAACATCTGTGCTCCAGATACCGTACAAGTGTCTTAGCAGTGTGGTGGAATTCTCTTTTTCTCTTTGATTTAACAGATAATGTTACAAATTAAGCTGGAAGATGGATGGTCTGCTATTGGCAGTGTGAAGGAAACAATAAAGGAGCTTGTAAAGTGTGTTGAGTCAGAAGCAGAAAAAGAAAAGCTGTCAGTTGGTGGTGTGAAGAGTGTAGCAGATTTACACGTGCTCTTTCAGAACCACATTATCTAACATAAAAGGATCTTTTGGTATTCACCTTTCTGACTGCTATCCAGGTCCTGTAGTTTGAGCTGCAGCGCTCTCTTCTCCTCCTGTATGGAGCTCATGTGGCTGTTGCTGCGGCTCATCAGCTCCATCTCTGATTGTAGAGGGACAAAAGACAAAATCCTACTTTGGCACCAAGAATCATTGAGTAAAATCACCAGGAGGGCAGAACTTTATATTGAATTTATACTGCTAAATGAAAGAAAACTTGTAAAAGTATTGCAATGTGGGCATTTTTGAAATTCACTTTAAATGTACAAACTATCAGAAAATGCTGTTCTCTTGAGACCAGATATAATAATGTGAAGACATTGGTCCTCATCGGTTATGTGAGCTACAGTATACCCTCACTTGTGTGTAACTAATGAAAACTTGTTTTTCATTAAAAGTTGCTGGAATCGATATATTACACTTTAAACCATTGCCACTGCAATATCTGTGCAAATTATCACTAGATAATATTTATTGGTTAAACGTAATGATTAAATTAAACACACTATGCATTGATTTCCTACCCATATGTTAAAATTGTCTTCATAAAACTTCATTCTACCCAACGTGGGGTGGTGATGGCGCAAGTGCTGCAGAGGCAAGACGTTATTAGTGTGAGCTGCACTTAATATCATCATGAAATTAGGGACTGGGGCTGGTTTGTGAGGACACACAGCAAACCAAGTCCTGGACTAAAGTGAATTTTATATAGAAAATCTAACTGTATTTAGTTGTGTGTTAAGATTCTCAGTCCTTCGGGTGATAGTTATCAGTTATAACTCTATTCTGTTTAATCCAGGAGTAGGTTTAAGCTATGTGTGAATTTAGTAAGTTAGTTAATGCTGTCTTTTTTTTCTCTGTGTATATTTCTGTACACACTGGGATAGAAAAGATAGATTTAGCAGGTACCTGGCACACACCTGCATCCAACCTTCAACCCAATACAATGATCAACTCAGCATTAATTATTTGACTTCGTGCCAGACTTGAATGTATTTTCCTGATTTGTTTTAGAATTTCAAACATTATTTTTTTTAACTTCTTAGTATTTTTTCGTTGTGATAAACTGTTTTCTTTCCAAAGCCTATTCCAAAACATCCCAGCACCCCTTATTTTGTTACCCACACAACATCCTTGCATTAATTATACAGTACAGACAGTTATTAATTTTCACTCAATTCAGAAGTGAATATAATTACTACAGTTTTACTTTCATTCTCCACCCACCATCATTTAAATTCAGATTCTTCCTGAAATCATGCTGACTACTACGCTGTGAACAAGACCTGTCATTAATAATTCATCTGCTTACTACACTTATCCTGTACTGTATAATATACCAAAAATGTAATAATATTTTTAAAAAATGAGCAGTCAGGGCCACATCTGTGTTATATAACCTCTGTGAAAACAGTCCAATTATCTGTCTTTTAAGACCTTTGTACAATGATTCCACCTCCCTCTCCAGGTCCAGGATCTCCGCGTGTGTTTGGCTCTCGAACACTATCTCTCTGTTCCCTCGAAGACTGAAGTCACTGTTGAACCTTGAGATCTCCTGAAGGAAGTTTTCCTCTTCTTCTTTAGACTCCCTCTTTATCTTGGCCTGGTATGAAAAGACGTATCATGTGAAATGCTCCCAACGATAATACAAACACAGCTTCTTGTGATGCTACAACGACCTCTACTACTGCTACTATAAGTGATTTTAATTATAAAAGTATGATGAAATCTTAAAAGTCAAGAGCAGAGCTGTAAAATTAATCGGCAACTATTTTGATAATCGATTAATTCGCTTGAGTCTTTGTTTTTCTTTAAACAGGTAAAAAGTCTATGATTCCAGCTTGTTAAATGTGAATATTTTACAATTCAGGACATTATCTTGGACTGATTGACACTTCTTACCATTTTCTGACATTTTATAGAACAAACAACTAATCGATTAATCGTGAAAATATGATCTCACTATGAGCTCATTGTGCGGTTTCATGCGGTTGTGTTTCAAAACATACACAAAGACACAGGGTGAGTTTCCATGGACTGTGTTCACACAACAGCGTGTATCTGGGATCAGCTACAGACCACTTTTTGACAACTATGACGGCCTTTGAAGGAATGCGGTGGCTATTCTCACTTCAGTGGGCCAAGAGCTAAAACAATTTCTTGATTATTAACTGGTTGGCAGAACATTTATCGTCAAACATTCTGATAATTGATTAATACAAATACTCAAACATTCACTTGTTCTTGCTTTTTTAAGTGTGAGGATTTGATGTTTTTATATCTGTACATTGATTACATTTGAGGTTCAGACGAAACAAGTAATATGAAAATGTCGACTTGGGCTCTGGGACATTGCAATTTTGACATTTTATAGCCTAAATGATTAATTGATTAATCAAAAAAGAAATAGACAAATTAATTGGTTATGAAAACAAATATCTGTTAGTTGCAGGTTTACATATTTTGTTTATAATGGACAAAATCTGAAGAGCTTCCAAAGGAGGTTCAGGCAGTGGTGGTTGAGGGGTTAATTTGTACATCTACATAGTTTGGACTATAAAAGTTAACCAGGTATTCATGTTACACGTAACCAATAAGCTATGAAATGTAAATATTGATTCAGGCTTCAACCCACTAGCCGTTCCCCGAGGTGGCTCTTCTGGCAGAGCAGCTCTTCAATTTGCTTCGACATCTGGTCTGCACATTTCTTCATCAGATCATGCTGCAGCCTCATCGCAGACAACTGCTGGGCCTGGAGCAGAAATAGATGAGCAGGCCGATAAGACGCACAATCTGACAGACAGATGTAGTGAGAGGGACGTACATTGCTGATATGTGAAAGACATGTTAGTGATTCCACAGATGGGCAGCTGTGTATACTGTGTAAAGTAGACATGTTTGTGACCCTTACTGGGGAATGGTGAACAAAAATTACCCATTTTTTAAATACTTTTAAAAACGTGGGCGTCTAGGTTTCTTTTTCAACATATCAGTATATATCATTCACATTCAAACTTTTCTTGTTTAGTTCCTGTGTCTTCATCGGAAGATGAAGAAAACTGCCAAATTATGTAGGAAGGTAAATTCATGGAGGATGCTTTTTAAAGATGCCCCAGACACGACGTTTAGTACAGTTCTTAGTCTGTTATTCGAGCTGTCAAGGAGGAAGTGAGTTTATTGTTTCTTATATGGTAGTGGAGGAGGACAGTGCATTTTCAGTAAGCACAATCAGCTTCCAACTTTTCTAAACACTGTAATTATCTTAAGACAGCTCTCATAAACTGTAAGGTGTTACATAATGAGAGCTGTAAACACGCTGTGCTGTAAACACACCCAGCGTATCTGTATGGTGTAAACAGAAAAGGTATCCGTGCCGTGTGTTCTCAGGCAGATAATACTCAGATATAGTGTTGTATTGAGCAACCTTTCAAATTAGACCTAGCAATTTGCTCTTTTGATCAGATGTCCACTTTTACAAGCACAGGAAGAAGTTAGCAATATTTCTGAAAGGTCAATGAGCCTGCCTTCGACATCATATCTCACACATGCTAAAAGGTTTCACTAATGTTATCCGGTGGAAATTAGCCATTGATTTTACAGTGGCACTTGCAGTTTGCACTGTTGATGAAATGAATGGGAGAAATTAAGTGTTTTAAATCATAAAGCAGATCAGCTGATCAATATGCCAATATGCACTACTTCACCTCATGTGTCAGTGCCACTGTCTGCTGCCTCAAGGTAAAGCAATTATTACTGTTATTGTTCTTATTTTTCCTTATCTCTTTGTTTTTACATTTTACAACAAACGTTACACATTTACAATATAAACAAACCAATGATCTCTCATTTTTATAAAGATTTCCTATTGGACACACAGTAAAAATTATATATTTCCTTCCTGACACCGCAGGCAAAATAGTAAAATATTAACCAGTACTTCACACACAGTGACTGTTCCTTGTGCAAGAACCCCAGATGAACACTTACTGTATCTAGAGTCACGGTTCAAAGTCAAACTGCATGATATGCCATCATGCAAATGAGTACCAGACTGTGCAAATATCAGGCTGTTCTATTATAAATCACCTGCACCATCGAACAGGCGACAGTCACTTTCATCGCTTATTTACAGTATTGCAATTGGTGACAACCTACCAGAACCTCCAACAATTATAAATCGCATTAATATATGGCAAAAGCTGTTAAAACTTGATAAAATCATCAAAGTATATTATAAACCTGCTAAAAACTTCTATTAAAGTGTATTGTAGGTCACCATTTTGTGTTACACAACAATGCTTTTGGCAGTTCAATCGCAGCCTGCTCAAATCATATACTGTATCAAAAGACATCTGTGTAGGCATACTTTACACACTGTGTCATGGCTGCTCCTCTTGTCAGTACAATATGTTTTCATAATTATACACGTCAGCAGCGTATAAAAAAGAAAAAGCACATTTTAATGTAGCCTCACCTTTTTATTAAGTTCCTCATTGGTCTTCTCATACCTTTCAGTGGCGCTCTTGATCTTCTCATTACATCTGATGATGGCTACTTTGACTGAAATAAAGATGCATGATTTGTTAATGACCAGCAAAAGAAAACAAAAAAAAAAGACTGTGATACACTGAGCAACCCAACACTAATGAGTGTTTAAATGTCACTTTTGCTTCAAGGATATAGCTTCGATTTTATCTGTCAAATATAACTTTTCTGAATAAAATCAAGTCATTTTGAAGCAGAAACAACATTTTAGTCAATAATTAGAGGCTGCAATTACTTTCTGGCAAGTAGAATACTGCATGTTATGGGTTGTATTGGCCATTTAAAGGTATTTTAAGAGGTAAAAAGTACTAGATGAGTTATAATCTGTCAAATATAACCCACATGAATATAATCAAGTCATTTCAGGGCAGAAATAACCTTTCAGTAATTAAGTAGATAAATAGTAGCTCTGCTTTCCAGTCTTTCTGGCCACGTAAAATCCGATTCAGGTCTGTTAACACGTTATACAGACTATGATTAACCCGCAGGGACATTTCCGGGGACAACTCCAGACGGGGTCAGACCACCAAAACCGGGGACTGTCCCCAGAAAACAGGGATGTCTGGTCACCCCTACCTAAGATAGCTGAAATGTGGTTGGTTAAGAGGGAAGAGTCTCTTAAAACAATGATTCTCAAAGTGGCTTAAGGCTCCTTGAGGGGGTTACAGTAAGATGACCAGATTTCTGAAATGAAAACCGGGGACATTTTTGCTTTGGTAGTCAGTATGTGATTAAAAAATATAATGTTATTATATATGAAATAAAAAAGGGGGACAATTTCAGTTTTTGTAATCTGTCAAATATAACATTTTGAGGTAGAAACTACATTTTAGTGAATAAGTAGAGGCTGCAATCACTTTCTGGCAAGTAGAATACTGCATGTTATGGGTTGTATTGGCCATTTAAAGGTATTTCAACCGGTAAACTGGATTTGTTGAAGTAAAATAATGCGGAGTCATAAGGATAACTGCAAAAGAGATCATGTCTTTATTTTATAACTCAACAGTCAGTCATGTTAATTATAGGCTACAGTCTGTTTTCCAAAAATAAACAGGGGTATTAGACATATAGGCCAACCAAAGAAATATTCCATCGACAACAAACAGGCTTCTATTATTGATAATCACGTAAATGTCATGCCTGGTTATGCCATAAACAAAACTTATTTGGCCACAATTGTGATTATTCCATTAAAAGAAACGTTAAAGTATCACAAAGACATACCTTTGGTATTACCACGTACATAAAGTGATGTTTATTTGCACGTTATGTCTGTTAGATCCAGATAAAAGCAGCTGTAGACGTAAAAATACTAACTTTAAAAAGATACAGCTTTGACTGCAAATCACTTTTCAGCACAACACCTGTCTGCTCTGTTGTCCAGTCTTTCTATTCTTGCCACTTAAAATCTGATTTCAGGTCTATTATTAACACACAGTTAACAACGGGGACAGCTCCAGACGGGACAGGGCACCAACCCTTGGACAAAGTTTTGGGGGTCTGTGGTCTAATTCGTGTGAGTTTAGGGGCTCCTTGATGTGAAAAAGTTTGAGAACCTCTGCCTTAAGCTAGGTTAGGCAACATTAGGAGAGATTACATTATCAAGAGACAGACAGATATTTTAAGTATACAACCAAAACAACCCCCAACAAATAGAACAAATAAAGCTTCTGAAATAAAGTCCCTAAGTTACAGAAAACTGTAATTGTTTTCACTGCTAACTGTTAACTTAGCTAACAGCTATATTTATAGCTTAGTTTGCTAGCTGAAAATGTCAGTTAACGTTACCTTCTTTGAGTTTTTGGGTCTGTTCAGTTAATTGTTGTTCAGTCAGAAGGATTTGATGAAAGAGTGAGTCTAAACTCATTGTAAGTCTACGGAATAGATTCTACTGTAACTGTTAAAGTTAACCAACAATAGTTTGTCCCCTGTAGCTAACTAGCTAAGGTTGCCTTTGATGCAGCTGTCAACAATGACAAAGTTACCCTGCACCTGACAACGGTTTGTTTGTTTGTTTGTTTTTTTACATTGCAAATAAGACTAATACTCCTGATAAAAGATGAACCATTATATTTTATTTTGTTTAATTATTACTTTGACATGCGCAGTTTTGTGAAACAGAAACAAAATTTGCCGGAAATGCTTGTTGTGGTGCAGCTAAGTTACATTAGTCAAGCACCAGTAATATTATTTGTAACGTTAGTTAACGTCAGCTGCAGTACATTTACTCATTTAGCTGTCGCTTTTATCCAAAGTTGTACAGTACAATACAACTGTTATACATGTCAAGAGTTTGCATGCATCTGGAGCAAACTAGGGTTTGCTCAGGCAGTGGGAATCGAACCCAGACCTCCCACATCACATGCGTGTCTTATCCACGTGGAAACTCTGTTATAAGTGGTTAAATTAACGTCTGACTTTTTTTTTTTTTTTTTCCATTCCTGTCTGCTGTTGATAAGCAGTGTTAGCTAACAGTGGTCACCTTAAGTCATACATTAATTTAACTGTCATTGATCACCTCCCACTTGAGTGTTGAACGTGTTGCTGCTGTATCTGCACAGACCGCTTTCTCAACAGTAATCCACTGAGACCCGCTGCAGTAACATTTGTCACACAATTCCTGACTTTGACCAATTTTCTCCTTTCACCACTGGTACAGGAGGAAAAAAGCATTCTGATCCGGTGCCATGGAGCACATTACAGTGTGAAACGTTAAATGACCCAAGGACTACATCATAGTGACATTCATTTGCAAAATGAATATCACATATTGATTGAGGCTTTTCATAAATCACCAGACTGAGCCGTTCCCCTGACTGGCAAGGCTCCCTTTGGAGACTACAGAACAGCAAAGTCATCAAATTGCAAGCAGACAATTAGCCCAGATATAGAAGCCTGAGCCTGTCATTCATTTGGAAACACTTTCTGTCTTTTTTTCCCCCCCAAGTCATAGCCTATTATAAAAAGAAATAGCTGTGGACAATGGCCTGTGGCATATCTATTTAACAAAATTGAAAGTAATTTTGAAAAGTGACTGTAAGTTACCTTGCAGGAGTGATTCGTCGTGCTTACCTAATCACAGGTTACTTTTCAAAAAGGGCTTTTTCTCTGACGTTCAAATGAGGTATTTAATCCAATCTCTGAATGAACCAGCTCTCTCCCCCCTCCACCTCTGTCTGTGTGTGTGTGTGTGTAAAGTTGATTTACTGTGCATCCTTGATTGATTCGGCCCAGTCTTTAATAATGCAGGGAGAGGCTCATTGACATAGTCTGGTCCCATGTATTTAGCCAAGTGGATTAGCCTCTGAATAGACCCTATAAGCAATCAATGAGCTATAGGAAGAGTTAATGTTACAAATCGGATGATGCATCATCCCTGTTATTAAAATCAGGCGTTGTTTGTTAGATTTCAAGTCATTTGATAATACACCAATCAAATAGATGTTTGGAAGTGTGATTCTCTTATTGGTTTTTTGACTCCCAAAATAAACTATCGAGCGTGAAAAATGTAGTATTCTTTAAAAGTATCAAAAGGGGTTTAGTATGATAACTTTTAACAGCCAACAGATGGCGACAGACGCACGGTGTCCACTCTCCTCTGTGTGTGCAGGATTTATCCTTCAGCGCTGCGCTGTCAGGCTGCTTTTGTTGAAAAGTTTTTTTTTTTAAAAAGATAGCCCATAACCCCTGATGTGTGTCATCAACACCCTATACTCTTTGTAGTTTGGCACACTGTTGCATAACACTTTGTTTGTGTTCAGCTGCACATGGGATTAACATTATAGCAAACAGGGAGGAGCCAGACACATGCTTGAAATATCATGAATAGGATCTGTGAGCGGCGTTCACTCCATTAAATATGTCCATTTGTCACTCAAGACGAGTGGTAGGCTACTCCAGTTTAGAAGGGGATTCCGATATAACTAATTGCCATATAAGCTACTCCGCAAGTTGCTATATTAAGCCATAAAAATGCACTTGAGTCGTGCTCTTTGCCCTCTTCCTGTCAGCACAGCTACACTGAAATGTAAAACCAGCCCACACACATCAAGAGTTGACAGTGGTGGTTTCAACATCTTAAATGCAACAACATCCCATCTGTGGTTATCTGGCTATGCCTATGTGCATTTTAATGGACTGGAACAGTGATATGGCTATAGGCTACATGGGCCTATATATAGGCTATAACCAAACTTGTGTGAGTATGTAAGATGGAAAGTTTAATGAAATTAAACACCAGAAAGACTAATAACCCTAAGAGGTTTGTTGTGAGTGTGCAACTCAGCAGTGATGGTAACCCTTCAAAAATGATTATCCCTGTGATATTGTCTATCCACTGGGATTTATGTCTCCGGTGCTCATTAGAAAGTTAAGTGAGCTTAAAACTAATTGTGTGTTTTCTGTGCTCCCATTGCAATATTACCATAACAAGTTTGCTGTGATAGGAAGGCATATATTTGTAAATGTATGATAAGATTACAGTACTTTAGTGCGAGGGGGAAGCTGGCACTCTCCCGCTGCTGAATGCGCTAGACAGCAGTGGGGCTCCAGTTGGCTGTGTGCGCTCAGACGCACAGACGCAAGCATCCCACTGGCTGGAGTTGGAGGACACTCGCCCGTTTCGCTTCCACCGCTGCTCTGATCCCCTTGTCTTTGTCTCCCGGCGGTGAGAAGACCACCCGCACGGGAGGGAAAGAAAGAAAGAAAGAATCACTTCTCTTTTTTTGTAAAGACTACTTAGAGTCAGAGAAACTGTGCAGAATCGGGACTGGACACTTTTTGCAGGGGAGATTATTTCTCGCATGAGGCGTGCTGGATCTGTTCTGTACAGCGGAGCGCACACGGCTACGTCTTTTCAATGGATTTCAATACAGTGGAATTACCCTGGGAATTAAACTGCTGTTAAGTCGCTTTTAGTTCGCTAATTTCGTTCCAACAAGGTTTTATGTTTCACATGGAGAGGAAGACGATGACCCTCGCGTTACTGTATGTCCTTCTGCCTCTTTTAGGTGAGTTTCACTTTAATTATGAGCACCAACAGCAGTCCGTTTGATACAAATTCATCCCATACGTGCGTAGACTACATACAATATTTAGTGGCTAATTGTCTCTTACGGTAATAAGGGGGAGCCAGCAGAGACAGCGGCTGCTCACTGATTCTGGGTAACGCAGAGAAGAGCCCACTGTACAGTGGTCCAAACTGCTTCCAAACGACAATCAGCTGTCGCTGCCTAATCCAACAATAGTGACTGTAAAAGCACGTTTTCCTCAGCATGATGGAACTGCCAGTAAACTATAGCTGTGGATCACAAAGTTGTCAAGTATGAAACGGCTTTTAATCAAAGTGGATATGCAATGATCCTAGTGGCGTCACAGATGTGTTTTTCATGTCACTGGATAGCCTGCATGCTGATATCTGTCATATTTAATCCCTGAAAACAGCTTGCAAAGTGGCTAAGATCTGAATATTTACTGTGAACAAACAACCGACAAAGGAGATTGTTACTTATATTATTATTATTATTATTATAAATGTCACTTCTGTTTCCAGATGTGTTGTCTTATGCCGAGGAGAACCTGCGTGCTGGGGCCACCCGGCTGGACTGTGTCAGGGCCAGTGAGCAGTGCCTGAAGGAGCAGGCGTGCAGCACCAAGTACCGCACGATGAGGCAGTGCGTGGCCGGCGGCAAGGAGAGCAACTTCAGTATGGTTGCCGGCCTGGAGGCCAAGGACGAATGCCGAAGCGCCATGGACGCACTCAAACAGAGCCCGCTGTACAACTGCCGGTGTAAAAGGGGCATGAAGAAAGAGAAGAACTGCCTGCGCATATATTGGGGGATCTATCAGACATTACAAGGTTGGTTTTGTGCTTTTGGTGTCACTCTTTCTTGTCCAGAACCACCCCAAGACACACCCTCCTTTACCAGATTCTGATTTGCTCTAAGACTTATAAGATTATAGACGTGTTATTTTTGTTCAAAGGACTATCAAATAATGAAACAATAGCACAATATTGCTGCTTTTTTTTGTCCTGGATGCCATAATACTCTACAAAGTCCCTCAGGGGTCTTTGTTTGGGTGGGATTGCTACATTTGGAGAACGCCCTGCAGCTATAGTTAATGTGAAATAGACATTCCCCTAAGGGTTTGTAATCTGTTTTGTAAAAGGGTGAGATGATTAGTCGCCCCAGCTCCCCCCACTGCTGTATGGAGGGGGCACCATTAGTCCTCACCCTCCCTCCCGTTCCAGCTCCATGACCCTCCCCATCCCTGCCTACCACAAGCACAAAATCTCAAAAAGTAGCACACAGCTATTTATCACATGAGATCATCACTCAACTTTCATTCAGATTTGCCCCCCGACTCAGTTCACAGCCACAGTCCTGCGGAGCCGAGGTACTTTTTGACCTCCTAAATCACTTTCTTTGAAGGTAATGGAGCGTGAAGCCCCTCAGCGCTGGCATTGCCATCTTAAAGTGTTGATCATTGCAGGGGGGGGGGGGGCTTTTAGTCCCTAAACTGCATCCAGCCCATTGCCAGTGTGTCGACTTCCAGTTGTGCAACACAGCTGACCAACCTGCCTAATCAAGCGTGTGGCTGTGTGCCAGCGTGGATATTGACTGACCCAAATAATCCATGTCACATGCAAACCAGTGTGAGGGGTGAAGAATGATAAACAAAACAGGAGGGGGTTCAAAACATATCTATCTGTCTATCTATCTAATGTGGTTATCTTCCTCACAGGTAATGATTTCTTGGAGGATTCTCCGTATGAACCCGTGAACAGCCGTCTGTCTGACATTTTCCGCTTGGCTCCCATCATAGGTAAGAATAAAAAAATTCTTCTCTGTGGAGGCTTTCACTCCTTCCCTTAGTATTTTTTTCTCTCCATTGTTTCTTTGGTCACCTGTCTCAGTTGAGATACGGTTAAGCTCCAAGCTGTGCATGCTCTCACCGAAGGTTATCTGTGTGTCAAGTGTTTATCCTCCCTCATCCTCTCCGCTATCTGTCTTTCTCTCCGCTTGTTCTCGCCCCAGCAATATTGCATGCTGGCTGGAAGTGACCTTACACGGGGAGCTATAGTTCTGAGTCTCATCAAGCAGTGGAGAAATGCTTCAGATGTAGAGGGAGGGCTCTGTTTTTGCTGGTGTATTTCGCTGTGCTTGTGGACAGCTTCCTCTTGTGGCTGTTTGAATCCACTTGTTGAGAAGAGTGAGTGTGTAGCTTTGTGAGTAAGGTGGGAGAGCATGACAGGCATTTTTCTGTTCACATCTGTGTGTGGGAGCGATGCTGACTCGAGCCTCTAGATGGCGATGTTATTCCCTTCTTCACAGCTGCTCAAGTACTCTGTGCTCCCACAGTTGAGACTAGTATTTGAGAGCCTCATCTATGAATGTGGCGCAATCATGTAACTGCTTACATTTTCATTATTACACTGCAGGTGATGAGCGCCGTGTCAAATCAAACAGACAAGTTCTGCCTCCACATCATCAAAAAGCAAGGCTGATATTTTGACCCCTTTTGATAGAGAGGAGCCTTTTCTTTCTGTTTCCTCTGTCATTTTTTTTTCTCACAATGGGCTGATTTGCCCCAAACCAATGCCTCTGCCAAAATAGGGTGAGATCATAATGTGGGTGGTGAGATAGAGATAAACAAAATCTTGGACTGGGTACCGACTTCATGACCAATTTGCTTCTAAAGAAACATCGGCTGGGAAGCCAGCTTTTTTTCTAAAGCCTATTCTCTCCTCTTGCTACTCTCTACAGAAAAAGAGGGACAGCCTGTACACTATATAGGCTGTCTCTGGCCCTTAATGCCAGTCCCAGTAAGGGCGAGACACCCACCATCCATCAGTGCTGAAGCATGGGCAGCAGAGGATCATTGTTCACATTGCAGGCAGGTGACATCTCTCGACAGTCTGAGCTGTAGGTTCCAGTAGTGTGAACACACAGATTTATGGTGTCATTCTCATAGTGAAGGCAGGCACTCCTTATTTGATGACCAAATGCCTCTATGTTGATAGATGGCTTTGCTCTTTTTGTAAGAGGCAGAGATCAGACAAATCAGCTAAAATCTTCTGAGAGAAGTCAGAAAAAGTAAACATAACTTTGTGTAAGATACGATAGATAATTCTTTATTTATTTAGATGTGTGTGTATTTATGTGTATATTTTAACATAACATCCATCAACGGTTATGTAATTAAATTAGAGTTATGGAGAGAGTGACTTTGGGGCATAACAGAAGTTGAAAAAAAGTTCAGATTGAATTCTTGATTGATTTTTTCATTAACAACATTGGGGGAGCAACAAATAAAAAGGAAGCAAAGTTGAATTCAACTGAAATAAAGAAATGATTAGGGTTAGCATGAGGGCATCAGCAAACTCGTGTTTGTTTATTTCACAAACACAAACAAATCATGTTACCTTGCGAGAATGCTGGATTCGCAAGATCACGCAAGAATCCAGCTCTGATTTCCTACATAGCCCGCCCTGTATATAGATATCGCCCAACCCTAGTTTCCCTGTGTGTGGATGATGAGTAATATGTTAGCAAGAAATGGGTAAGTGAAGACAGAGCGGAGGGACAATGCAGAAAGGGATAAGGCTAGAAGGAGAATAGTGTCATCATTAGAGGAGAATCATAGAGCAGGAGCAGAGAATATAGGGGTGAGAGGAGAAGGCTGCAGGGGTGAGGGTTAATCGGTGAATAGCAGGATAAGGCTAAGAGGACGGGGAGCACAGAAACAGAAAGCATGAGATCACTGCCTCCTCTGCTCTTTCTGTAGAAATTAAAGGGCAAGGTGACAGGAGAAGAGGCAGAAATGATTAGAGCTTCGAGTTTGTTTTTGATCATACAGAAAGCCTTATACATTTCGTGTGGCACACTGAAGAGAGCAGAGAGCTGGAAATATACACAAAAATCCACAAGAGCATATATAGTTTGATAGGGGACCAATATGAAAAGTACTCTCTGGGGATTGTTGTTAATTATGCAAATGTAGGTCTTGTTTCACACAGAACTTTATATTGGAGGAAGGAGTCATATTAGAGTACTGCACAATAAGCAATTTGATTTGTTTTTCTCTTTGTCTATAGGAGTACGCTGTATATACCTTCAGTTTAATGCTGTAAGATAAACCATTACATGCTAACTTTTATTGTAGTTCATAGTGCAAATAAGTAAATGAAACAATTTTACTTTTGCGGGATGCTCTTTCGTCTGCAGACACCAGTTTGTGAACCACTTATGATCCGAGTCAGCAGTCTGTGGTCAGCCCCCTATTTCAGGAGGCTCTCTGAGCGTGCCTTATGTTTGTCTCAGTCAGGCAGTGCGACTCAGTGATCCCAGGCTATAGGAACAATAGGCAGCCACGATGATCCTGTAATTCCATAATCATCCCCATGTCTCCGACTGAAGTGACTAATCTCTTGTGACACCCAGACATACACTCAAACACACACACTGTTGTGTCCCGAACACCTGTTTCCAATGAAACGCCCATATTCGTCCGTCTGATTGCATTACAGAGACGTTCAGGGTGTTGTCACAAAAATACTGTATGTGAAGTGGATATATGCAATGCCTTTGCTGATTTACAGAAAATCATTACGCACTGCTTAACTGAGATTAACATTTAAACTCTGGAAGTTTACTTTTATTATCAATAAAACACATATTGGATAGAATATGTAAAAAACGCTGACAAAGCTTTAATAATCAACTCTAACAGAATAAAAAAATAAAAAATGAAATGTAACATTCTAGATAATAGATGTGCCCACATGCACACAAAACACATCAGTGGCTTAATTTAGCTAATTATTTTCAGATCTTTACCGGGGGCAGAGTGCCTGTTCCTCTGGGGTTGAGTTCAGTGACTCACAGTCAAGTGTGAACAACTAACTTCTCTGCACCAAAAAATGAGCAATTACTGTTGCAGTAGTCTACAGTGGCCTTTTAGAGACAAAAAATATAGGCATAATGCTTAGATATACTGTAACTACAAAGCTGCCTGTGCAAATTTGTTATTTTGATAATCGTGAATGTTTAGAGAGAATCATGTTGGTGTCTGAGGCCTGATGTACTCTACACTGTAACACCTTTAAGAATTTGAGATTGCTATAGGTTCCCAATGGATTTCAGAAGCAAATACAGATTTAATGGCATCTTGTCTATTTTTCTAGTCCACTGTGTCCAGATCAGCATGTTTTTGCAGCTTGGAAGTTGCTGGAAGTGTTGCAGGAGCAGCAACACTGCTTTTCCTGTAAGCTGATGTGATGAATCAATAGATGACACATAGGAGGCTACTCTCCATTAGTTTACGTACCACACATACAACAACTACTGGAAACATTGGATTACTTTACGCAGGTGATAGCTATCATATTTTCACATTAGTGTTGAAAAACACAGACACAATGTAAGTCCCTTTGAAAGTTGTCGTCTCCAGCATGTTCATTCTGGTTACGAAGTGACGAGAGCAGTAAATTTTGAAACCTCTGAATGTGACCTGCGCACACTGGGAAATATTAAATATATAAAACTCATTTAACACATCAGTTGTGGCGGAAGTAAACAAGCCTCTTTCTGCGTTTACGGATACAACAGAGCATGTGCACCTGTGCCTTTTCACGTTTTTCGTTCCATTTTTAATTCAGGCTGTTGATTGCTCTCCTCAGTTTCCTTTCCCTACAAAATATCCCTGTGTTCAGTCCCTTTATCCTTTTCTCTGTATCTCTCTTTAGCAGCCCTACCTGTTTTGATGTCTCTGTTTCAGTTCATTAAAGGGCTCAGTGAGTTCTGCTGCCAGGCGGAACCTTTGAGACCTCAGCCTCCCTATTTGTAGAAAAGTGTGCTTTCACTTTTCATTCAGCACATACAACATGCATGACATACACAAGCCTTCTATATGCTTATGCCTGTGTAAAAAAAAAAAAAGCTTACTCTGCACAGCTTTTTCTTACTGCATATGTTGCATTTTCATGATCTGATGTTTCGGTGTGTTACCTTTTATTTTTTATTTTTATCTTAGAGAGATGCTAGCTTTGTAAAATGCTAGCTTTAGAAATCAGTGAACAAAAAGGTATTCGTCACGCTGAGCAAAAACACAATACTTTTCTGTCGCACTGCATGAGTTCATATGAGCTTAGAGGAAGGAGAAAGCAGAGTTTAGATGGAATGGCTGCACTTCTCTTCACCAGTTGCCCGTGTTTGTGAGTCACTGATCCATGCAGGAGGGAGCAGCATAGAAACAGAGAGCATTATTCTGAGATTAAAGTGGACTTGGAATCACTGCCACACCATTTGGCCCAGGCAGCTGGAAAATCAAAGCAGTGTAGGAAATGGATGGATACACAGCCTTGGTAGTTTCGTATTACTGTATTCATGAACACTTACAGTTTCAGGTACTTTTCATGTCCCTTTCAAAACATTTCTTCTCTTCATCTGCTGCTTCTTTTTCTTGTCCTTCTGCATCATCTTTTTCGTTGAATATCTAAAAAAGATACTGCATGCTTAGCTCTCCCCATCATGACCTCTCATTTTTAATTCCTAAAGAGTGACAAAGCACAGCTGAGGTATGCTTGACTTCTTCTACGTCTGGGGAAT
Source organism: Micropterus dolomieu (assembly GCF_021292245.1). Taxonomy (NCBI): domain Eukaryota; kingdom Metazoa; phylum Chordata; class Actinopteri; order Centrarchiformes; family Centrarchidae; genus Micropterus; species Micropterus dolomieu. The sequence goes on from NC_060161.1 coordinate 2,182,181, forward strand.
GGTTGGTTTGAACTAGTTTGGAAACATTTTGGCCTATGGCCACAAAGATTATGATGCGTGATCGCTCTGTTTGCAGATAAGAGGCCATTATATTGTGTGAGCCAATTGTCATTTCACACAAGTATGATGAGAGAGAGGTGAGAGAAATGTAACGCGAGGCAAAAAGTGACACTGACAGTAGTCGACAGTCTGGGCAGCAGCCAAAAGTGACTTAACGTAAACACAGCAGCCGTGGTTAAATTGTGGGGTGGCAGTGGGTGAAAACGGATAAGAACATCACAGATTCAGGGAGGGGCAATCTATGAATACAGATGAGTTTATACAACTATCATTTTCACTCTGGCCTGCGGACTGACCTTTTACAGTTGTTTGGCAGTTTTGAAGTGATAATGGTGATAATTGGCAGCACTTATCTTAAAGCCCTCTTTGTACTTTATACACTTTATAGTAAACTGGGCAGTGTTTGAGATTTACAGCACAGTATGATGTAGCGCACAGAATTTTTAAACTTGTCGAAAACCCTTTCTCCACCACGTCTTTCCCTGCCCTTACATGTCAAGGGCATCAGTTACTGTTACTCAAATTCAGCTAAATTTAAACAGATTTTCTTGAGTGATAAAACTGTTTATCACCAACCTGTTTCAGATTTTCTACAAGCCAGCATGCAGTAATCAGGAACTGTGTTCACTGGCTTGTAGGGCTTCAGCTAACAATGATCTTAGTAATCGAGTGTTGTACAGATTATTTCATCGATTTGTCTGTTAAGAAGTACTTTTGCTTGGCGGCGCCGCTGCCCCGCCGGTACTGGGTCAGCTGTTTAAGTTAACTCATGCCTGTGACGTACAACCCAAACTCACAGCCCAACCAGGTGGAGAACAACAAACGCACATGTGGACATTTTCAGCTGAGGAACTGCGGCTTACTTTTGCCTTCAACTCAACAATCAGTCATGATTTCAGTTAAATGCTAAAGTTGCTGTTACTGTTACCTTGTCTGTTGTCCGCTCTGCGGACTTGATGCTAGACCGGGTGCTTTCTGATCAGATGCCGTTTGCAAACAGCGCTATCATAATCACGTCGTGTTCGCTTCATCACAGCGTAAGCACGATGTGCGACAGTAATAAATGTCCCTCGATGCTTTTTAGTAATCGAATTAATCGAATTAATCGATGACTTGTTTCAGCCCTACTGGCATGTAATGATTTTTTCCCCCTGTTGCTGTAGATTGATGTCTGTTTGGCTTAAACTCTCCTTAAGCTGCGTCTTCTTCCCAGTTGGCTGGTACAGCAGCTCTGTATATATCACCCACTCACCAATTATCAGCCCCAATACACCAAAGCTCAATATTGTGTCTCTTCCATGTGTCAAGACTTCAAACACATCTTGTCCTCCTCCCTCCTACTACTGAAGTCAACCTTGAAGCGCAGTTGCAGTGATGTGTGCATATGTGTGTGTGTGTGTGTGTACTGAGCGTGAAAACATCTGTAAGTGCGTGGCCCGGCTGTCAAGCCAAGGCAGCGCTTCAAATCCCCCTGTGCTGACACGCAGAGCTGAGAGGCTGTCAGCACCACTCAACCACTGGCTGCAGAGGAAGTCACTCTCATTATGAGCTGCCAATGTTTAGAGATAAGAGTGTCTACCGCTATCTCTTTCCCTGCTTGTGTTTGTGTGTGTACGCCTGCATCTGTGTGTGTGTGTTTATGTGAGAGATAGAGTCAGGGAGGGAATGCAGAGGAGTTACAGAGGTAGAAACATACTTTATTGTGCTGTATCTTTTGGAGAGAGAGAGACTGTATCCTGCCTGTTCTCTTAACTTTATTTTTACTTAACAGAGTTGGTTAACTGAGCACGCTCGTTCTTTTTTCTGCCATTCCCTGCTTCACGCTTATTCAGTCAAATGTATATGTAGCTGGGAGTTGCTCTGGATATAAACATTCCTACACTGTTTGCCACCTAACAGATTTAGTGTTTACTTTGTAGAAGTTGTTGAAAGAGTGGGCGTTCTCTCACTTGCCTTTAGCTTAGTGATGCATCAATCTAATACACTGGATTGGGATTGGCACCGGCCATGACCATAGTAAATGGATCAGGTGTTGGCCAGACATGATCAGTCCTTTCAGATATTGATAAACGGATGGTTTACACCAACATACACAGATATATCAGTCTTTTCGGTCAGGAACGAGCACATATTAGAGGTAGACAACAGGTAGGCTGATTATTAGAGATGTGTATTTAGGCAAACCCCAATCAAGAACACTAAATCATAATTTCAAAGACTGTAAACTTTTAATTTTTCCTATTTGCTCACCAGTGTTAGTGTTATTTCTCCCTTTACACTGGATGTTGATGATGGCATTCATAAGATCAAACAAGTTAAAAATAATCTTAATGGGCAGTGGCCTGATAAGAAGCAAATTGAAAGTGAATAGATTCATTAGGCAGAGAAAAAGTGGGATCATTTCATTATTAAGCCTCATGCCAGCTCAGAGTAGCAGTCCTTATTATATGATAATCTGTTTTTCTAGGAACAAGCAGTGCAGCTGATGAAGTCATGAGTTTCCTGGTTTGGTTTTGGTGTCATAGTCATGCGCTTCTGACCTCATCAACGTACTTATAAACCCTTTTGCATCATTTTCCAGAAAGCCTCTCCTTCATCTTTGTAAGCTAAATGACTCAGTTCCCTGAAGCTTATTTCATTCAAACTGCATCATTATAGGGAGATGCTTTTCTTTTTCTGCATGTCAATCACAGACCAAGTGTAGCTCTCAGTCTAGTCTGGCTCACGGCTTGAATTTTTAATTTGAATCGGAGGCTTTTCGACGCTTTACTTTCCTCTTGCAGTTTTTGACCTGGTGAATACTCAAACTGGTTTACAGCTTAGAACTTCGGTGAGATTCAGGCCACATCCACACTACTACGTTTTTGATTAAAAACAGAGGTTTAAAACAAAAAAGATCTCCTCCGTTCACACCAACGTCTTACGAGTTATTCTCCGTCTATGTGAAAACGACTGAAAAAGCACCGCAAGTGACATTCACTTACACTGGGCATGTGCGTGCCGCTGTTAACAGAAAGCACATAGTCTACTCCGCAGTTGCAGAAGATTCTGTGAAAGGAGAAACTACGACAACAGACGAATAACCACACCAGAGATTTTTTTTTGCACGGACCGACAACGAAGTGGAACTGTTACTGAAAATAAGAGACTATGGTGGCGGAAAACAGACTGGCAGTCGCCGCAAAGTAAATAGGGTTACATGCATAATACAAGTGTAACAACAAAATATTTTAATAAAAATACCACAGTCAAAAGACCGTCAGAAGCTTTGTGTTTTTGCTTTTCATGACTGATAATCAAGAAGCCAAATGTGAGTGTCCTCCGTTTTCACCTATCCACACTAATACGCTACCCCGGAGCTTTAAAATGAAAACGGGGTCAGCAGCGTTTTTAAAATTCTCCACTTTAAGTCTTTGGATTCGCCATTTTAGTCTGGACGGGAGGATGTAGCCTGCGTTCATGTTTTCTCAGCAGGATATATGTATACTTGGTGTATACATGCATGTTCATTCCTCAGTCGTTGTCCAGAAGACACCTCCTAGTCTGAGTATAGTCCTGCTGTTGTGATTTTTTGTATGCGTTCCCATTTAACACTTTGGACTTGTGCCAACATGTTTCAGAACACTCTATCAACACTAGACACTCAGAGTCCCCAGTGGATTAATTCTGATGACTTTGGGGATCCCCTGATCCTCCAGCACAACCAACAGAAAATCAAGAAGTATCTTATTACAAATTACAAATACTTGCTCATCAAAATAGAATACAAAACATGTTTTAATTAAAATACAAGTCATTTGCAATTTGAATACCAACTGATATTATCATTCTTTAGGCATTAGCAGCCTCAGTATGGGTCTGACCTTTAAGGTACATGTTACGTCAAAGACGTATATGTAGACATTTGCAAGCATGCTAACCAGCTAGCCCCAGCCCGTCCTGTCTTGTGATACCACTTTGTACCTCAAGCAGCGATAGTCTGATACTGTTGCCCAGTCAACCCCGTAGTTTCAACTGGGGCATGTGTGCGAGATCTCAGTGTTCTACGTTACACAAGCTCTCTTTCCTTTTTTTTTGTCTAATAAATAAACAAAACAAATTCAGAAAATGTCAAGAATGGAAAGACTTTTTAGACTTTTTTCCCTTATCAAACTGAAAATACAACCCTACGTACACCTTCTTAAGTCAAGTTTTTCTCTTTCACCAAACTAATTACCTTGCTAACTCATCATAAACCAAACTTAATTTAAACTTGACAGAAACAAAAAACGGCTAACTGAGCCAACTAGCCAACAGCAGTTAGCAGCTGGTAACCTGATGTGTGATATGCTGCCCCCTATTTTATTGCAGTATTTTATTACAGGTGGAGAGTAGTCGTAATTCTTACACTTTGTACCTTTAACCCCACTATAGTGAAAAGATGAACACTGCTAATTAGATAGATTTTAGGTGGCCAATCAATCTCAAAAGTAATTAAATACATTTTTAAATACATTAAATTGAAATACTGACCATCTCTGAGTACAGCTAATGGGATTTAGATCTGGCATCACCCTCAGGATAAATATTTAATTAATTTGAGGTTCAGCCACTAAGGTAAGGAGCTAAGGAGGGCTAAGTTGTTTCTCAATTTTTTATTTGCCACGTTGTTTTCTGGTGTGTAATAATAGTGTGGATTTAAAATTTTATTCTTGTTACTCTTTAAATTCTAGTAGTACACTGTCATGACTTTTCTGGTATCTTTATACATCCATCATGTGAGTCCTCAGCTACAGTATCAAAAAACTCTCCCTATAGATCTCATTGTCCTGTTCCCTGCGCTGGAGTTTGTTTTGTTAAAGACTCCCAAATCCACTGCCAACATTACTGTCCCTGTGCCTTGTCTCATATGACACCTAATCAATACTGTGTTAGATTGGAAACTTGAGGCTGTGTCTACAAGAATCTATTGATTTCTCTCTTTTGCCCCTGTTCCCTCCTTCTTTTCCGCCCAAGCTCTTCCATTCAGGCCGGGATCAAAGGCTTTATCCTTGAGCAAGGTTTGAGGTGTACAATTCCAGACTCTTGTGTTCTAAGAGAAGGACACAGCCTGTTGGGGATTTGTGTTTTCACTGACCTTGCCTCATTTCTGTACAGGTGATATTTAGCATAATGTGTGCAGTAATGTGAACCATTCAGAGATTCTAAGAGATGTATGAGTGTATTTTTAGTTAAATATAGATGGATTGGTTTGGAGGAAAGGCAAGGCTTAAGGAAAATTCCTCTACGTTGTGGAAGAAAGATTATTCTGATTCAGTGGTAGCTGTCAGCCTGCATTGTAAAATGTACCGTATTATGCAGCAGGGAGTGCACCTATTTCAGATTTAATCCAAATCCTTAAGGCAAGGTCAAGGGAAAACTATTGTAGGTATCGCTGACTGTAGAACTCTTTATTTTGAAATTTCCTCATTCCAACAAGGCCTTTTAAAATTCTCCTTCCCCATGCAGCTACATGTCAGCTGGCCACTTAATTCACCACACTGTTTCAAAAATGACTGATCCAGCTGTGGGCCATTGGCAGAATAATTCTAACAGCAGCCATATCATCATGTTGCCAGTCCAATTGCGAGCTGGCGCACCATGGGCCAAGAAAATCATTTAGTTAAAGGTGACCAGATTTGAGTCCCTCTGAGAGGCCTTTGATTGGATGTGAAGTGGAGGGGTGATTCATCATAGTTAATAAATGCAGTTGACAGCTCAAATCAGCGGGAGGGAGCGTGTGCCAGGTCTGCCTCCTCCCGATGCTTCAAACTGCATGCAAATATGGACATTTAACTTTTCACATACACATAAGTGTGCACATGCAGTCAGGCCTGACTCTCAGGCAAAAGATGGATTGCACAAATGTACACAGTTATAACTTTGGGTTTAAGAAATGAAACTTCTTAGTGGTCATATTATGCTTATGTTCAGGTTCATACTTTTATTTAGGGATTGTACCAGAATGGTTTAATTTTGAAAAAACACCATATTTTTGTCATACTGCACATTACTGGAGCACCTCTTTTCACCCTGTGTGTTGAATGCTCAGTTTTAGCTAGAGAGAAACATCTATATGATCTTTTTTGGGAGTTGCACATGTGCAGTACCTAGTTAAGGACTACCTACTGTGCACTGTCTCTACATCACAGTAACAACTTTATGTCCCATGACTGCCTAATATATCATTTGGTAGAGAGGGTGGGGGTGAGGTGAGGCAGTGTGCAGACTTCTTGTCTGTGTTTCTCCACCAGTGTTTTTGAGGGCGTGCCACACTAGCCATTAGGCGAGCATTATAATGCGTGTTACATAGTGACGCAGATAGGTTACAGAAGCAAAGGCTTGACTGCAATTGAGCTGTTTTCAGGCAGTTCAGAGAAGTGTTTTCTGTGGGACATGGGAACTCTGCAAACCTATTACATGCACAAAAGATATAACACAATAAAGGAAATGGGAAAAGCCAAAAAGAATTATATAACCTCTTTAAAGATCACCTCCTCTCATATTTGTTTTGTGTCAGACGTTGAATTTACTGACTTGTATGTATTTAAATGTGGTGAATAAGTACTTTTAAATCAACAATTAAGAAAAGATTGTTTTAGTACAGTCCACGATGTGTTATAATCACATTATGTTTTGCTCAGCTGGCTGAAACATGACTGACCACTGGCAGGTGCACCAAAGCCACAGCCTTGTGTTAAGCTGCTGCTCTAAGCCCTCAGCTGCACCCAGTCAACTCGCAGGATTAACTTGCCTCGGTTCCGGCCGTCAAGGCTTTCACTTTTTCCGTTGTGTCTTAATAGAATTTCAGACTTTACCAAAGTAAACTGCGTTGGACTGAGCTATACTCTTTCATTCTTTTATAGAAGTGGATTTGTAAAGTTATGCTTCTTCCCCTGCTTGAAATTGTTGAAATATCTCATATTCTCAGACAGTTTCACCATTGCAACTCTCTTGCCCAAGTCTGTCAGACGTCAACAGGGACAATATTAGCATAGTAGTAGTACTGCAGTCGTTAGGATTTCTAGGTTGTTCTTTGTTTCTGTTTTTGAAAGGAGTGTAACATCACACTCTACTGTATAAGCAAAGGCTGTTCATTCAGTGCACGTGATAATTGTTTGCATTTCGTTAAAAAAAGAATCATCCAAATATACCATAGTTGTTAAGCTAATGTAAGCTTAAGCTAGTGTAGTGATTTTGTTACCACATCTGTTTGTTTCTGTCATGTTGCATCTTTTGCTTTGTTCCACATCTAATTTGCATAAAGTCTAAGGCCTTGTTTTTATGACTCTTACCCATACACAATAAATAAATGATTAGCCTATAATACTAGGGAACTCTGAGAGCGCAGACTTCTGCCAAGGCCAAAAGTCCAGTCTTCTATGATGTCTTATCTGAAATCTGCAAGCACAACCACTTTGTCTGTATATATTTCCAAAAATATTAGAATTACTTTATCCTACACATTAATATTACATGATGTCAAAAAAAGTTTGCTAGCTGAAGCCTCATCATCTCAGCTGTGCATTTATTATGTACCTCGCTCAGGTCAGAAAATCTGAAAAACCGCATTCTGCTATTCTTGATTATCTAGTGATTTGGAAGTAGGGCTGAACAATTAATCGTTTTCAAATCGAAATTGCGATTTGAAAGAACGCGATTAGCTAATCATGAAGACGATGATTAAAATGTAGGTTAATTACTGTATAAAGTGCATCTGACCCGTTTCAAACAGTCACGTAGTTACAAATTCATTCCGTTGTCATCCTTGTGTGACAGACCTGCCCGCCAATCACAAGCGCCATGCGTCTCCTGTTACGGTCCTACTCACCAATCAGAGCGGGCACAGGGCGTGTACATTTTACAACAAACGAAACTGGAGGAAACGTGTGGCATAATGGCACTAGTCAAACCGAGACAGGCAGCGGCTGGTTAAGTGGGCTATTAATTAAATTGTGTCTTTTTTTTGTCTGTCTAACTGTGTTTATTGTTGATGTACGATCGGGTGTCTCCAAAGGGTGTTTTATTTTGAAAATCAACCGGATTCTCTATACCGTTCTGTATCTGACTTCCTGCCTGGTTCATCTGCTCTGTGCTGCTTGACGCGGCTTCAGTCAAAAATAGACTGGCAGTGAATATTGAACTTTAGCAAAACTTCATTAAAAAAATTGCTAATCAAATCGTAATCACTAGATGCGGCAGAAAAATCTCAATTAGATTTTTTCGCCAATTCGTTCAGCCCTAATTGGTGTATCATTAATATGCTTTACCTTTCAGTGTAGTTGATGTATGAAAAGCTTATCTGGGTAAGCTTGTGGTCATCTTACCCAGCTTGTCAGTAGTCGGTAGTGTATATTTTCTTTTTCTGCTTAGCACACTTTGAAGGTCCCTGCTGGTCTATTGGAATTTACACTCTGTCCCCTGTGATCACGTTTGTCAACAGCCACAGTGTGTCTGATTAAAGCAGGGGCTCTAACTAACAAACGCCTCTCTTTGGAGAATAATAACTTCCCACCCTTTTCTCTCCCTTGTCCCTTTGTGCCTCTTCTTTTGATCACCGAACAGCAGCATCCCTGAAAAGCAAACATGGCCTTAAACAGACACACACACAACCAAGAGCCAAGATACATGTGTGAGAGAATGCATGCACCCGCTGGTACCCAAAAACACACACACACAAACGAACAGCATCCAACTGAGCTCTTGTTCTGTGCCAGTCTTTGCACTCAGAGATGTTAAATGAGAGCATTGATACATAAATTTGCATTTGTTTTGTCCACAACCGACCTCCTAACTAAAAATCTATAACTGCATGACCCCAATTTGCCAGGCAGCTTCAGATGCTTCTATTCTGGGCTTTTTCATGTGAGGCTACTGTGACTGTTCAATCGATTTGGTTGTGTGTACACGCTCTTCACACATAAGTGGGCTAAAAACTGATCTTTCAACACACCAATTGTGCAGTTTGTCACTAGGAAATCTTGGTAAATACCACCCAAATTGTTCTTTTGTTGCGGTTGGGCTCTTTATTTGTACTTAAAGCACTTGCAGTGTTAGAGTTTGTAGAAAAATACAGAAAAGACGAGCACTGATGTGAAAAGATATCAGTTTTGCAGCTCGTGCAGTCTCACTGAGCAGGTATAGAGCACGATCTGGACCAGATGTGATTTCACAGACATTAAAGAACTTAGAGCTTCTTCTCACTAATGTCTGCTGCAGATAAGAACTATACTCCCTCAGCGATGTTACAGGCAACAATTCCTCTTTCTTTATTCTCTTCTGTAGCATACTGAACTGGTCATACAATTCTTTATTTTATGAAACTCAGGAAACATTAAAACCTTGCTCCTGTGTGCCTCTTCTGCCTTTACCTTTGCCTTCCTGGAAAACACCCAGAATGTGACTTTTGCCCGTTAGCTGAATGATCCGAATGCTCTCTTTCCGGTTGTTGTTTGACCTTTCCCCTTTAACCTGTGAGTATCCCCTTCTATCATTTGGAGTCTTGACCTCCCTGTGACCTTTGTGAACCCTGATGACCCCTGATGGCTGTTGGTTGGTGGTCCTGAATGAAGCGCATCTCTTACAGAGGGTGGGGAACCTTGGAGCAGCTCCGCCACTTCAGCTCCAGGCAGGGGGGGCGCCCAGGGCAGGGTATCCCAAGGCAGAGAGCCCGCTCTGGGCAGAGGGAGCCCCTCCTCCACGGAACTTCAGGATCCCAGTAGAAACAGGAGAGCTCATCCGAATTGGGCCATACTGGGTAATGAAATAGAGTTGTGTTTGTGTGTGTGTGTGTTTGATCATGCATAATTGTTTTCTTGAGTCTAACACAGAATACAAATTCCACAGCCAATCCTCAGATTGTTAACAGTATCTGCAGTTGAACTCGTGCAGTTGGTTTTCTTTGGAAAAACAAGTGTAGAAAGGTAAAACGTTGAACAATTACAGTACACATTTCTCAAATAGCTGGTTGGTGATTTATTATTTAATCTTATGAGATTACAGATTTAATAAGAAATACTTGCTTGCAGTCAATGTTGTTTCAGAGAGTCAGCATAAATGTACTATAATTGTGGAGGGTGAATTCTTTCATAATTCAATAAATTATATTAAGGCTTAAAGTTGTGAATAATTTAGAACGTGGTTGCTCTGGGTGACAGGTGGGCACCCTCTCAGCTTGGTGGTTTATCAACCAGGCTTAATCCGGCTGCCTCGTGGCCATTTTTGGGTTAGCCACAGTACAGACGGAGCCCCCCACATTGAGCTTTGCAACGACTGGCATTCTCACTAGTTTACAACAAATAGAAACAGCTGAATTTGATCATGAGTGCACACTACAGTTTGCTCTTGGCTCATTTTGTTTATGCAGGACTTTCCAAGCATGAAAAACTGCTGATTATCAAACATCATCTGTCTGTTTGTACCCAGAAAACCACATTTTTGCGTTGTTTCCTGCACTTCATGTAGATGAAGCAGCAGACCACATCTGAACCAGACAGATACCAAAGTATGAAGATGATGCCTAGAATCATAATGTGAGTTTTCCTTGGACATGTTGATCCGTTCTTCTGACTTCAGCCTCCTTGGTATCAGATTAAGCCAGTTACAGATTTTGGTTCCCTTGGGACCTTCTGAGAGAGGTTGGCCTGGCTGTCCGTCTGTCTGCTTAGTCAGCTGTGTCAGGGAGGGATGACATGTCCTTCAGTAGAGTTTCTACAGCAGATGTGCTCTCTGTTGAAAAACCCTGGAGAAGACAAGAAGGGATGGAATGGGGAGGCAGCAAGAGACAGTGAGTGGTGGGGTAGAAGAAGCCGAGGATATGTCATATTTTGATATTCCCACTGTGCCATTTTGGCTTATGAATTTCCATTTTAGAGGGCAGTCAATGTCTGTGACTGCTACATTAGTTTTATGGCCAAAAACAGCTTATCGCAGGCTGTGATGGTGCAGTGGAAATATGTCATTTTGCATTGTGGCCTGCTAAAAAGTTTACATGCTATGTCTTTGTGAATGAATTTGGTCATTATTTTGCAATTCACTACATTATTTCAATTTTTGAGTACATATGCACCTTGAGCGTGCACACACATGGACACGTGGCAAACTAATAGATTCTTTTGCTGAACTGCAAAGACATGAGCATTTCTCACTGACAAATACATGTACACACACACACACACACACACAGACGCAAATACCATCATGTACATGGGTGCACATCTTATTGCATGCACAACTGACCAAAGAAGCAAACACACAAATGCACACTCACTAGCAAACACACATTTTCTGCTGCAAGTCTTGCCGAAGGGGGGATTACATCAGTAGGGTTGTGAGGTTGAATCACACTGAATTGTGTGTTCTGACTAAAACCTGAGGGGGAACACACACTGGCCCCTTTTTCCTCACTCAGCTTCACTAGGGGCATTTCAATCCACCTGTATTAATGCATATTTTCAATGTCAAGCAAAAAGTAAAATCACGCATGGATTCACGTTTTATTTGACATTTTTTCCACAGTTGTACAATGTTTAGATAGAAAGTCTTTTTCTCTTACTCTTTCTCACCCTGTACCTATCTCTGTTTCAGCAACATTATAAAACATCCTGGTAGCCGGGATCACAGTCAGAATCAACTTTATTGGCCAAGTACACTGTGACACATAGAAGGCGTTTTACTCTCAGTATGCTCAGATACAATGTCAAGAACAAATATACAGGAAGATGCAAACGCAGGCATACAGTATAAATAAAGAAACATATAGAGGAAGAGAGTTGTGTCTTGCTATGAAGTCTGCATTGAAGTCTGTAGTAGCACTCACATGAAGACATGTTCAAAAGCTGCTGTATTATACTGTATGTGAACTGTATGTTGTGTTTTTGTTTAGGATGATGTAAATGTATGATCTTTCACTGTTTAGTACAACTCTCTAGTACTTTGCGATGACGCTGTACCCCCCCCCCCCCCCCCCCCCCCCCCCCCTCTCCAGACACTTTTAGCTTAACAAAGTGTCTGAGAGAGACGTTTATGCAAAGGTTGATATGTTGCTCTGCCACTCTCCGCCTGTCACGCCGATATGTTCCCGCTGCGGTAGGCATTATGTGGGTTTGAGCCCGGGTGGGTGTGTCTGTGTGTGTGTGTGTGTGTGTGTGAGTGGGTGTAGAAGAGAGTGAGTAAGTGAGTATTTATGTGTGTGTCCCCAGGATGCTGGCGTTCAGATTAATTAAAAACTTCAATCCCTCTGTTCTCTGACAGGAATATGGATGCCGCCGGGGGCTTAACTGTAAATACCGTTTCTCCAAAATTGTCATTTAAAAACATTCATCATCCCAGTTAATAATTGGTGTATAAGGTGCTGCAGTTAGGATTTGAAAAAGTGTAAATAAATGGAGTTTTATGAGTATCTTGTTTCAAATTAACAGTGAAACAGAACCTAAATGGGCATCTGTTTAATTAAATTTCACCTTTCTTTTATTGTAATTATAGTTTTCTAATGTTCTCCATTTGCTTAAAAGAAGAAAACAAAAACAGCTATGGCCTTCCTGCCAAACTGTGTTAGCTGACCTTCCATAAACACACATTTCAATATCTTTATGATGCAGGCTTTTTACTGCTTCACTCAAGGGGTAAAAGATGCATCTCCAAAAGCGAATAAAGCATCAGAGTTGTTCAATTTCATAAAAAAAATTACATAAAGTAGACCAACAACTCATGCCATAAAACATCAAAGATTATGATAGAAGAGGATGTTGCATACATGTCAAACTGTATGTCTGTAATATCAGCCTGTGTCATTGGATTGGATCAGAGATCAAAAGTGTATGTCATCTCAGCGAGGACCCTCTGCCAAACTATCCAGATGGCCTTTTTACATATAACAGATATAAGATACAGTTAAATGGTGTAACCCTTAGAATGAATACTAACAGAGTGCATTGCACTCCCAAAGTCTGTTATGTGGCGATCAGCTGCATGTCAGCTTAAAAGCAAACCCTTAGAACAGCTACACCTTGGACTTTCTTAAGCCAAGAAGTTCATCTTTTCAGTTAAGGGATGTAATATGGCTTCAACAATAAGCAGAGGTTGAGTTGTGCGCTGATAGTTTGAAACATAGGCCAGAATGAAAGTTCGAATAATCAGTGTAGAGCATGATGTCTGATGTGATTCTGATATGTGAAAGTTATTTTATAGTGTATACTGTTTTTCACAGTGTCAGGTCTTTATCTCAGCTGAGTGCATTTATTTACTTCTAAGCACAATTTTGAGAAATGATACTTCACATGAGTAAAATGTGTAAATCATGCGAGACCTCTGCTACATTCAGGAGTACATATTATACTTTTTACTCATCTACATTTATCTGACAGTTATTTATTACCTTTTTATTTGACAGATAATACAGTATACACCACTGACGTATTTATTTTTTTGGTTTATGTGTTTGTAGTTTATTTCCAGCTTGCTTTTAGTGTGCTTTAGACCATATCAAACATTTTCTTTACCTGTAGGGGACTATGCAATATTTCAGTAATTTTACGAAAGTAAAAATTTGAATGCACCTGTAATGTAAGTATTTCTTTAGAATTTTTAGCTCAAAATGGAAACCCACAGCCAGTGTGAGCACACGTTAGACTCTGATTGCAGGGATCAAGCCTGTGATATTCCTCATGGTTCTCTCTACCGCCCAGAACACACTGTCATCATCTTGTAGCCTCGTCAGCTTAGGAGATTTGGCCACCGGCCCGCTGTCTTTTGGATGAAGCTTTATCATTAAATGAGGAAGACTAAAATCTCCTCCCGAACCAAATGAGTCACGACTGTCTGAAAGAGAGAGCTTATTTTAAATCAGCATTCTTAGTTAGAGGAGCTTATGAAGGGACACGCCCAGAGCGTTTATCCTCTCATTCCATTCTTAGAAACTTTGCACTATTTTCACAGCCTTAATATAAAATACTGATGATTAATTAGAAACAGAGCTCTACGGTAAAATATATGGTAAATATATTATTTATCTCTGTAAGGGTATTAAATGTTTGAAATTTGCATTTTTAGAAGAAACCTATTGCACCTCATAAGGCGAGTAGAACTCATCTGCAAAAAATAAGCAGGAAATACACGGAGGGGGAAGATGGGAAGAAGTGAGAGATGTGGTGGTGGTGAAACAATCATGCATACAGAGAGATTTATTAAAAAATATTTCAGTTTGTTAAACAGCTGCTGTAAAACAAAGGTCACTGAGCATCATTCAGACATTGACAGTCACACAAGAAATTTCAGTTTTCCTAGTGTAAAGCATCCAACACTGGTCTCTGGTTGTGACTCATGAAGCACAAAATCATTTGACTGTACTGATGTAGCTGGTACATAATTCATGAGAGCGACATGTGTGTTTCCACTGAGCAGGTACTACAAGTGCACTTCAAGCTGTCTGACTGTGCTGAGTGATATGGTTGAAAATCACATAAAGACATAGTTTTTTTCCACCAAAACTGATATAGATCACAATGTGGCGAATACATGCAAAATCTCATTCCAAATTATCATAATGCAGATCTGTAATTTAGAAGCGATTTCCTAGTATGTTTCCTGGAAATTTAATTACACAGTAATTTTAGGGGAACTAGAGATACAGTTCTGAGACAGTTATTTGAGTTATGTCAGGTGTGATGAGTTATTTATATAGTGCGTTTAAAAAACACCAAAGTGTTGTACAAATTAAAGTGAACGGCACAACGTGAACAGTTAGTTGATTTCCAGAGGAATTTAATTGACCCAAATAAATATTCATCTATTTCTTTATTATTGGTAACGTTATCTGTCAGTTTTTTGAATTTGAATTCTGCTTTTAAACACATTTTACATTTTTGCTGTTGTTGTTGTTTGCTGATGTTTAGGTGACCTGCTTTGACTAAAAGAGTAAGATTTCATTGTCAATTCATTGGAATTGATTCATTGGATTAGTATCACAGTACATATTAATTCTAGGGAACGATTTGACCCACAAACTATTCTGTTCTATTCTATGCATTACAGTAGATGCTAATGGTTGCAGCACATACCACAGAAATGTCCAGGGCTTGATTCCTGGCTGGCGGCCTGTATTGCATGTCCTACCCTTTTCTCTGATAAAGGCTCACTGATGGACCAACTATTTTTCAAAATCACATCGAGCATTGGTATTCTTGCACTGCAATTTCTTGTTAATTATCATCTGACATATACACAGATGACTTATATCTGTGCAACAAAAAGATTCATTTTACTCATTCTAATTTCAATTTACTTGAAACTATAATTGTAGAAATGCATAGGGACCATATAATTACAGTATGATTCCACTAGAAGTCCATCAACAGGACATATCAATTTTATTTACAATATCTAGTAGACAACAGTACAGCAGAGACCGCCATTCAGTGTCATTACTGCTAAGTTTAGTTGATGTGAAAATGTATGACAGCTAAAATGAGCGATTGGGCAGGCAGGATCCAGAGCTATGTTAAAATAAGTAGACTAATCTGTTGGAAGAATCCATATTTAGAGAGGTTAGGAAAACCAACAAACCCCCAAACTTCATTAAAGAAATTTACAAAACAGGTGAGGGTCAATAAAATGACATTATATTCAAGACCCTTTTCAGCTCCTCCACCCGCACACCTCCTCCTGTGTTTTCTGTTCAAGCAGAATGGCACAGGTCACTGAGCGTAGCGTGAGCCCCACAGGAAACCGCGGCGGTCGACTAACCAGACGGGAGCAAGATACCCCCACAGGTTACTGGCACTGAGCCACAAACACCTCGCAAAATATCACACCGGCTGCTCGGCCGTTTGCGTTTATACTTTTCCGCTGACGCACACACGTGTAAATTGTACACATGCATGCTCAAAGAAACGATGATGACAGAGAGAACACATAAATAACACATAGAAAGAGTATTATGAGAATCGAAGCGGGCATGACCGTGCCACCTGAAGGTGATGGAGAGCAGTATTTTATTTTGTGTGTGTGCGCGTGCTGGTGTTGCTGTTATTCATAGATTGAGACAAACGTGGTGTAAGGGGTTTTAAGGTCAAAGAAGACAGTAAACAGTGAAGCTGGCCTACACAAAGTTAAATCACTTGAGGCTGTCAGACAGGACAATTTGCTGAGTGAAATTTACATTTCAGAAGTCTGAATCATGTTATTTTGAAAGAAAACGACAAGTATTATTATACATGTAATTCAATCCTGTTGACTTGTTATAATAAAGATGGAGATAAAGAAAGAGCCAAACGGAGATGGGAGGAAAAAAAGCAGTGAAAGAGGCAAAGACAGATGCCTGCTGTCTCTGCCATGTCTCTCTTTGTGTCTGTGTCCATCATGTGAGCGCTCCGCTGTGGTCGCTCACAACTTGTACTTCATCCATTATTCACAGCTTCACATCGACTGAGAGCAGGGGACTTATCACCATCCAGCCGGAGGGAGGGAGAGGTGAAAGGGACGTAATGTGCAGTTGGACCAGTGAAACGCATTAATGTGCATCATGAGTGTGTGTGCAGGTGTTTGTGTGTGAGCATGGCGTCGCCCTTGTGCGTGCTGCAGAGAGCCAGGTGTCCTGATGTGTGATTCACAATACTCTGCTGTCGTGCCTGTGGAGCATATCCGTTTAAATCAGTGATGGTGACACACAAACACACACATTCACGTACTCCGGACAGAGTGCTGCAGGGGCATTTCCTTCCCACTACTCCCAGTATGCAGTGATAGTGGAAAACCTGTGGTAGCTGAGACCCTGGTTGGCAGTTTGATGTGACACTGCAGAGTTGTTTTGACTCACGGCATTACACTCCTGAGGACAAGCTAGAGGACTTGACAAAGAAGTGGGGACTTTTGGTGGGAAGGGACGGTATTTTGGTTTGTACTAACCAGATCTGTTTTTGAATGTTTTTAATTTTAAGGGTATAAGACATAAAATATGTAGTTACGGCAGTGAAACATACAGCAACATATAATGAGCAATAAAACATAAAATGGACTTTGTCTTCAGTTTCACCTAAATCACAAACTAAACTTTTCCTTCTCAGGGGAGACCATTAAACCTACCCAATCCTAACTGTAGCATACCCAGACATAACTGTGCACTGGGAGATCTTTACACTGTAATGTAGCCCACTTACACGCTTTTGTCTTTCACCCCAAGGTCAAATTACTCCGCAGTAGTCACGGGTATTTATCGTCTCCACCTTCGATTGCCAGTGATGGAAACATGGCACCCGGGTGGACACGCAAATTTTTTGGCGCAACTCTTTCATCTGTTTCTAGCTGCGGATCTCTATATATGTCTCATCCGTATGTTTATGTAGTATTAGCATGCTAGGCTTACATTCTGTCAGCAGTGACTTCTTATCTGTTCTATGACGTCTTTCGCAGCACACAAACACTGTAAACACACCTGTCACCTGCCCAGCACGGTGCTGTCAACCAGAAACACAGCGACTACACACAGCAACCACCGTGACACTGTCCTCCATGTTGCTTTCTGCTGTTTACTTACTCTGTTTCCTGGAACATCAAAAAAAACAGGAAAGGCAAACTTGGACTGTCAATGTGAAAAAAATGCATATATGCACAGTGTGTATTTCAGTTTAGCCTGTTGTGAAATAAGAGAAGTGAATTGTTCACACCAAACAAAGACATAACCTCAGTTGTCCCAGTCATACACCTTACCAGTCAACAATTTAAACTATATACTATTTGTAATAGTACACTGTTTTGGAAGTTCACTGCACTTGGAGCTGTCTCACCATAATCCACACTATGAAAGACAATGTGTGCATCAACAGCACAGTCAAAACCAAGCAGATTTAGTATCTATACTGAGGCTTTTTAGTGTACATTACACCGAATGTTGTCACTTTTCCAGCACACATACTCAAATGTGCTTTGAATTCTTATGCAGCATGGAATTGGGACATATCCAAAGTCAAGTCAAGTCCTTGTAGACAGGTCCAAGTAAAGTGAACATATTAAAACATTTTCCTTTCAAATTTTTGTTCATGTTTTTTTTTTACAAATCTTAGACCCACTACTGTCTATGCACAGGCCTAATAATGAAATATACAAGGACTGCTTGATTGTCCAATTTTTACATTTTTTGTCTCTCAAGTAGTGGAGATTTCTCCACACCCTACTGTATTTAAGAGAACTAAGTCAGACACAAGTCCAAGTCTCAAGCTCCACTACTGACTTTGGAAAGGGGCTGGAATACGGATTAGATGTTTTTAAGAGCAGTAGCAGTAATTGAATGCACATTTCCTCAGTAACTGCTTGCACTCATGTCAGTTGAAGTTTGTATATCAGCAACAAACACAGCTGGTGCAGCTTTGTTTCAGCCGTCCTGAGAACAACAGAAGGTTCCAGGACTTAAGAGCTCTTACGTGTTTCAGAAACAGCAAAAATATAACCATACAATTATTAATCAAGTGTTTTGTCTTATCGAGAAACACATGACGACAGCAGGTCTCTTGTGCCAGATTTCTGTAGGGCAGATTGAGCTTTGAGAGCAGGGAAAATGGAGGAGATAATGATGTAAATATTGGACGTTTGGACCCACAGTGTGGCCGTTCAGCTGCACTTGAAATATGCTGCATGTGGTGTTTGGAGTAATTTTCTGGTTTGGTTTGGAACTCGCTGTATATTGACATGTGAATGTCAAAACGGAATATGCTTTTTTTGGCTGGGTGCAGTATGTGTGTGGTTCTGTAATGCAAACCAAATCCAAGTTTTTATGTTGTCAGACCTGAACCTGTTGAGACTCTGGGCATTTTTAAACCAGTCGTGAATTTGCATTAGTCAAAGTCACAGGCCGAGGTTGTAATTTGTGGCTTTTTTGCAGTTGTGAGGTTTCACTGTAGTGAGATTTCAACAGAACCATATTACATCAACAAACACCATGTTGGAGTAGATGTTTCCCTCATTTGTCATAGATAATTGTGGGAAATGACTTAACTTTCTTTGTCTTGGTTCTCATTTTAAGCTTTTTCATTTTCATAATGGAATTTTAAATGGAATTGTACATTTTCCTGTAATTTATCAGTTTTAGAGTAGAAGTTTTGGTTTGTCACTTTGAATTTCATGATTCACCCACAATGCAAAGGGCCTCCTGTGGTTTGGGTCATTCATTTAAAGGAGACCTATTGTGCTTTACCACATTTTAAGACTTATCTAGAATATTACAATGTTGTATGTTCATGTTAAACATGGTGAAAGCTTCAAATAATGAGGTTAAAGTATTTCAAAGAAATCCCTGCGAGCCAAAACCTCAGATGTCCTCCTGTTCTGAACGCTCTGTTTTCAGTAGCTTTTTCTAGCAACGGTTCTGTTTGACCACACCATAGACTGTATATAAGAAGTGGACATGGTCATCGTGACGTCACCCATTGGTTTGTGGACTGCCGTTTTGAAGCCTAGAGTTTGGCCATGCTGAGTTTTTGCAACCAGCGGCACCGGACGTGACCATATTTGGACGAGACGGTGGAGCTAACGGCTGTGTGTGGAGCTAGTTAGCTAGCTTAGCTAGGTGCATCTGTAATTTTACCATTATTTCTAATGGAAACAGTGTTCTTTTTGCTACCAGAGGAGTAGCCCCCTGCTGGCCGTTCAATAGAATGCAGGTTTAAGGGACTTCCCCATTGGATTCACGACTCAGACAGGAAGCTTCCCGCTTGGACGACACATGGAGCTACAAGGAGCCGCTGTTACATATATGGTCATTTGCTCCGCACAGCTACGCTCAGTCTGTCTGTACCGCTCAGCGGCAACAACAGCCAGATACACGTGCCTCAGGTCTTGGCCAATCAGAAGACAGTGTGCTTTGAGAGGGGAGCCTGAAAGACACAGGAGCTATAGCTTGTTTCAGACAGAGGCTGAAATGAAGGCCTTTTTTGAACTTTGAATCATGCAAAGCTGCTATACAGAAGTCAAACAACTACAATATAGGACTGGAAAGGCAGTATAATAGGTAATTCATTTAAGTTATTCTATAACTATAATATGTTATCTGGACAAGTAAGTAAACACCCTGTTCCTACCTGCTTTTGCATCACAGACAGGATGTTTAGTTGGAGGAGAAAAAAAAGATATTGGCACATTTACTTGTTTAGATGTCAGAAGAATACTGATTTGTATGTGTAGGTGTGTGTGTGTGTGTGTGTGTGTACTTGCCAGAGACGTAGGCTTGCAGTTGTGTTAATGAGAGTTTGCACAAGCTGTGTGTATCAGGGTGTTTGTACACTTGAATTTGCATCTCCGCCAGTGACTCGTTTTGGAATTGCCCTACAGTGTGTTTCACAGGAAATACAAGTTATAGAGTTTTAGAGTTAAAGTCAGAGTTGGATTTGCTGTGCAGCTTTGCATGTGTGTGCGTGTGTGTGTGTACGGTGGGGGGGGGGGGGGGGGGGGGAGGGGGGGGGGGGGGGGAGGAAGAGAGAGAGAGAGAGGTTGTATGTGTGTTACTGAAAGAAAGAGACAGACAGAGCAAGCCAGCGAGCGTAGGCTGTGTGCTTAAACTTGAGAGATTTACATGCAAAGCGCTGGTGCTCCTGCATCTTAACTTGGGGAAGTGAAGGTTGAAATGTACTCAGTGCAAATGCGCTTACGACTGGCGAGGAAACCAATTTCATTTACAAGTGGGAACTCAAAGTAATGTATTCCTACACTCAACCACACTCCATCTTAAGATGTTTGACTTGTTTTCCAGACTAGAGATTTACACCCCAGAATAACAAGGCCACGATATGATAAGTTAATTCATCCGACGCTGTTTGGCTGATGCACTTTCAGACAGAATTAGCTGCCCGTGTGCATACTTTCCAATGAATTAAACAGTGAAGTCACCCTCAGCTGATAAAACAATGTTTTTTTCTAATATTTCCATTGAGGTTATCCACTCCAGCATGTATCCGAGGTCTTCAGCATGTGAAGTACACTTGTCCTCAGGGTTGCAGTGGAGTTGTGGAGATAAGAGGAAGGGGACGTGCTCGTGCAGTGAGTAAATTAATGTGAAAGTATATATTAATGCTCCAGTTCATTTGTTGGACAAGAGCAAATTTGATCCCGATGGAGTCTGAGGTCATTTTTGCAATTTGGCTTCACTTTCACAGGGGAACAGAACTCTTTAATTTTATAACTTTCAAAACCCTTCAACTTTTCAGATTAAGGTGAAATGTGCATAGAAGTAGTAACTTTAAGGGACAGAACAAGTGGATTTGAAAATTAAAAGAGCAAAGTGGGGTATATGTTGCCTATGCTCCTCACAGCTCTTATTATTATTATTGTATTAAGTAGTTTAATAATTCAGTTTTAAACAAATTTAAACAGCATGCTGCCTAGTATTGCAATTCAGGGGAATGGGAGATTTTATGGAGTTGACATTAGTGTATGTATAGATCTTTAAATGCATTTTTTCACACTTGACTTCATTCTTTTTCATCACAAATTCATTATAGTTTCTATTCATTTCACCAAAGGTCTGCAGCCATGTCTGCTACTGTAAATCACTTAACACAAAGCTTCCAAGCTGACAAAACTGGAAACAAAATATGAAACACAATATATTGCTGCAACTTTCATATACTTCAGTGTTTCAACTGTTTCATTCTCCTGAAGTAACTTTATTTTGATTTGTTTGAGATGTGTGAAGTTGTAAAAGGCTGTAGTTTATCTGTATTTGCGGAGTAAATTTGAAGTGGTCACAAAGGTCAAAGTTGCACTTATATTTTGCAGTTGAAGAACAAGCTAATTTGCCTGTGGCTTTGCGGATTAATCACACACCCTGAAACCTGTGTCCCTTTATGACTTTTACCTCCTGTCACCTCCAAATTATTTGTCCTCTTCCACTTTTGCTCCTGTCTTCTTTTTTCGTCTCACCTCTGCTGTCTCTCCTTCCTTTTTATTCCCCTTTCCTTTCTCTTTCCCCTCAATCCCCTTCTCTCCTCCTCTCTGCTTTGTGCCGTGTTGTAGTTGGGATTATGTGCTCAGGCTGCCAGTTATGCTAGGCTTGCTTGCGCTCCGCTCCCTGGCCTGCGGCGTATTTACACAAGGAATTGAATAAGTTGGAGGGAGGTCTGAAACTATTTCTTATTACCATTAGGCTCCAGGAGGGTAATGAATGTGGGGATTTGGTTGTCAAATAGGTGTTAGCGGGGCCTGTTGATTTATGATGTGCAAACTGTGTTAAGGGGAAATGCGTTTTCTTATAAATTACATATGTGAAACACCATGCATGTTAAAATTTCAGCAGAGGAGAAAATATATATACAGTATCTATATACAGTACATATTAATATTATTATTTTTTTTTTATTTTAAGTTCACTTTGGAGGGAACTGTTTTAATTTCAGTTCAGTTTTAGTTCCTATTTTTTTTTCCATTCATTATTTTTATGTTAAGTTTTACTGAAAGAGTCAACTGTAATAAGAAACCTGTCGATGAAGCTGAGTCCAGGCTCGACTTTATTCTACTGATGGAAATAGACCCTGAAACTCTCCCCAATGTGTCTTTAGGGGCTTAGTATGGAAAGCCATGATTTCTAAACCATAAATCTGAATGTGGAGAACAGATGTGCCTCTGCCTGCCTGTGGTTGCAGCTAATCTACACGGCAGATCATATAGCAGCTCAAGTAGCACCCAGACATTGGTAAAGTTAATTGCAGAAAGCCAGCGTGAAGTCAGCGTGAAGTCTCACAAGAGCAATTAATTTGCATGCTCTGACCCTGTCTGAGAATCATGGGACCATGTCCTTTAACTTTGAGAGAGATTTGTTTAATTTTGTGAAGGCATGTATCGTCTTTCCATCAGCCAACTGTGTTGATACAAAAAACGAGTGCATTCACCACAGACATTTAACACCGTTTATGATTAATGAAAAGTGATACCCACAAAAAATAAGCAGCAGCTGAAAATTATAGGGATTGAATTTAACATTGCCTGAAATGTGGAGTGGGAGGTGTTGAGATAGATTATAGTGCTGGATTTTGTTGCCAAAACAAAACTTTATTGCACCACTGCAGCGCTGTGTGCCTCTAGACCTGCCTTGCCTAAAGACTCAGAGGTTGAACTGCTTTACCTAGTACTCCATCAGTACTCCAATAATGTGCTCAGACTGAGCCTGGGCACATAGATACAACACAGAGGAGGCAGGTGTGGGTAGAAATAGGGGAGGACTTGGCAGACAACAGGTGGACATGACTCCTGATGTGGCAGAAGCTTTATGAAGGCTGTAAATGCATCACAAGATAAAGTCAATTAGAGAATAATCCCATGAAGACAAGCACTGTCCGCTGTGACCGCCCGCCCACCCCCCACTGGTCCAATTATCGACCATTTTGATTTGTCTTAGAGAGAGGGAAGCCAACTAGAGAAGCTCTCTGCAGGGAGGCTTTGACACCATAAGTGAGTCTTCATGCACGTGTGCATACAGAAAAATTTGCAAACATGTTTTTATTGCTGATGATGTGCAAAATTGGTGTGTTGAAGAAAAGAAGATGTGATAGGCCTACTTCCTACTGCATAGGAAGTTGACAGGTTGTGTGTTGTTCCTACAGTTGAGACACTGATGTTAGAGGCCTTTCATTGCTTTGACCTCTGCTCTTTTTTATGTGCATATTGTTGTTGCCCTGTGAGCTAATCAATTTGAATTTTTCTGTTCTACACACTACAAACGTCAGATGATTACTAGCTAGAGATGCACTTACTGCAATTTTCAGAATTGCCGATTCCAATTTTTTAAAAGTCTGACCTGTTGATTCTGCTAAACCAGGGCTCTACACTAACCTTTTTCCTAAAGGAGCACACAAAGAAATTTAGGAGCACAGCGAAGAATATAAACAGAGTTTAACAAACTATTTATTATATACATATTTATACTACGTGTGTGCTCCTTCATCCTTGTGTTCAACTATGGTATGAAACCATTGGGGGACTGGAAGAACCCTTGTATCTGTACACCTCGGCATCAGCCTTAATATTCTATTAAAGCTTTTTAAAATACTGAAACAGATGTTATGAAAAATTAAGACATTGAAAACAGATTTTAAAACACTGATCAGTCATCACAAAAAACTTTACTGTGATTGGTACTTGTGTAGTTTTTTAACCAGGTACGGATTCACGATACACCAGCAGCACCCACACAACCCACACCTTATGCAAACAAGACTACTGAACAGGATTACAGTAACTTTAGTAAATCAGAATGAGGGGAACATGTTGCTCTCAGGAGGCTAGATGGATACTGGCACACCGGCATCCTCTTAATTGGAAATCTGTATCCTTCCACTGCAGAGGCTCTTTCCACAACATGGAGGAGAAAATAGTTTAAATGAGTGTATTTGTGTAATATTATGACATTAGATAAAAAGCTAAATTTTTATCTAATAGTATACTGTTAGTATTCTGATATATAAATTATTTAATTTCACTATATGTAGGCTATTGTAATAGTATACTACACAGCACCACTAGTATAAAATTTATTCCCGTTGGACAAAACAGCAGTTTCATGTTTTCAGCCATTTAATCCTTGTGCAAGAAAAATGGCCTACTTAATTTGTTAATGCTACTATCTCATCAAGAATCAGAAACGAACCATTCATGCAGGAGGAGTTCAACATTTGAAAGTTTGTTGTAGCACGTCAAACCATTTTTTATGTCCCGCCCCATCCAGGCTGTGATTGGTCAGTTGACGCGAAGTGAAGTGAAATTAAAGAGCACATCGATTTTATGAAAAGTTTAACATGTTTTAACAAAAGTTACCTGATATAGATTATGGCAGCTAGCTGAACCTACAACTTCCTTATCTTCTCCCTACTGTCTTCTGTCCCACTGCTCCAGCTGCTGATGTCTCTGTCTTTTATCAGCGCAGAGCAGCGGGCGGGGGGGGTTATTGTAGGTTGTAGTTACGGTAGTAACTCGTACATTATCCAACGAAGGTTAACGTCAAGGGCAACTGGACTTGGTTGAAGATACTGGAAGACGTTTCGTCCCTCATCAGTTCTGACTGGTAGGGAAACTCAGCTATTTAACCTCAGTGGGGTCATTTGTCAGATCATCGATACCGCTCGTTAGTGTTCCTGGCTGTTGTAACGACAGTCGTTATGGTCATTAGGACTACCAGAGGCCGAGACTGAACAACCATCATTGGCATCTTCACCTGAGGCCAATAGGTTACGTTTGTTGAGTTTCCTGGGAAGTGACTCACATTACTCGCACATTGTGCTTGTAAATCATTTTTCCAGTTCGCACGTATTGATTTTTAGGGGCATATGCGAGCAAAATGGTCGCTCTGTAGAGCCATCTCTATTTGTCAATCTCCCTCCCTGTACAGGTGCTGGTCATATGATTAGAATATCATCAAAAAGTGGATTTATTTCAGTAATTCCATTCAAAAAGTGAAACTTGGATATTATATTCATTCATTACACACAGACTGATATATTTCAAATGTTTATTTCATTTAATTGTGATGATTAAAACTGACAACTAATGAAAATCCCAAATTCAGTATCTACGAAAATATAATATATAATATTAGAATATTACTTAAGACCAATACAAAAAACTGGATTTTTAGAAATGCTGGCCAACTGAAAAGTATGAACATGAAAAGTATGACCATGTACAGCACTCAATACTTAGTCGGGGCTCCTTTTGCCTGAATTACTGCAGCAATGCGGCGTGGCATGGAGTCGATCAGTCTGTGTCACTGCTCAGGTGTTATGAGAGCCCAGGTTCCTCTGATAGTGGCCTTCAGCTCTTCTGCATTGTTGGGTCTGGCATATCGCATCTTCCTCTTCACAATACCCCATAGATTTTCTATAGGGTTAAGGTCAGGCGAGTTTGCTGGCCAATTAAGAACAGGGATACCATGGTCCTTAAACCAGGTACTGGTAGCTTTGGCACTGTGTGCAGGTGCCATGTCCTGTTGGAAAATGAAATCTGCATCTCCATAAAGTTGGTCAGCAGCAGGAAGCATGAAGTGCTTTAAAACTTCCTGGTAGACGGCTTCGTTGACCGTGGACCAACACCAGCAGATGACATGGCACCCCAAACCATCTCTGACTGTGGAAACTTTACACTGGACTTCAAGCAACGTGGATTCTCTGCCTCTCCTCTCTTCCTCCAGACTCTGGGACCTTGATTTCCAAAGGAAATGCAAAATTTACTTTCATCAGAGAACATAACTTTGGACCACTCAGCAGCAGTCCAGTCCTTTTTGTCTTTAGCCCAGGCGAGACGCTTCTGACGCTGTGTCTTGTTCAAGAGTGGCTTGACACAAGGAATGCGACAGCTGAAACCCATGTCTTGCATACGTCTGTGCGTGGTGGTTCTTGAAGCACTGACTCCAGCTGCAGTCCA
This sequence comes from Micropterus dolomieu, assembly GCF_021292245.1. NCBI lineage: Eukaryota > Metazoa > Chordata > Actinopteri > Centrarchiformes > Centrarchidae > Micropterus > Micropterus dolomieu. Next base: position 2,208,650 of record NC_060161.1, read on the forward strand.
CTCTTTGTGAATCTCCCCCACATTTTTGAATGGGTTTTGTTTCACAATCCTCTCCAGGGTGCGGTTATCCCAATTGCTTGTACACTTTTTTCTACCACATCTTTTCCTTCCCTTCGCCTCTCTATTAATGTGCTTGGACACAGAGCTCTGTGAACAGCCAGCCTCTTTAGCAATGACCTTTTGTGTCTTGCCC
>NC_060161.1:2208942-2297058 GCF_021292245.1 Micropterus dolomieu
GTCTTGCATACGTCTGTGCGTGGTGGTTCTTGAAGCACTGACTCCAGCTGCAGTCCACTCTTTGTGAATCTCCCCCACATTTTTGAATGGGTTTTGTTTCACAATCCTCTCCAGGGTGCGGTTATCCCTATTGCTTGTACACTTTTTTCTACCACATCTTTTCCTTCCCTTCGCCTCTCTATTAATGTGCTTGGACACAGAGCTCTGTGAACAGCCAGCCTCTTTAGCAATGACCTTTTGTGTCTTGCCCTCCTTGTGCAAGGAGTCAATGGTCGTCTTTTGGACAGCTGTCAAGTCAGCAGTCTTCCCCATGATTGTGTAGCCTACAGAACTAGACTGAGAGACCATTTAAAGGCCTTTGCAGGTGTTTTGAGTTAATTAGCTGATTAGAGTGTGGCACCAGGTGTCTTCAATATTGAACCTTTTCACAATATTTTAATTTTCTGACATACTGATTTTGGAGTTTTCATTAGTTGTCAGTTGTAATCATCAAAATTAAAAGGAATGAACACTTGAAATATATCAGTCTGTGTGGAATGAATGTATACATTATACAAATTTCACTTTTTGAATGGAATTACTGAAATAAATCAACTTTTTGATGATATTCTAATTATATGACCAGCACCTGTATGTGTCTGCTCCGTTGAACACAACACAACCCAGGGTTCGGGTGTGAGCCGCTATCTTGGTCTGTTGTGTTGTCCTCCAGGTCACTGCACATGTCACGTGACTGAAAACTATGAATTACTTACAGGGAAAACACAAACATTATTTGTCACGTAAAGGCTTTTTCTGAATGTATTCCATGAAGAGACCGATGGAGCGAGCTGTGGCAGGAAAATTCATCCAAGGAAAAGCTAGTGTTCCTTTTTAGCCGAATTGTGATGCTTGTGCTGATATCGAAAGTGAGAGGAGTCTGTTTGTGAAATAAAGTTAAAAGCAACAGATTGAGGCTGGGAGTGTGTTATTGCTTTGTTGCTTGCCTCTTGCCAGAGTAATCTGTTTAGGCGCTGACACTAGATCTAATCAGCGGCCTGATAGACGGGCGGAGAGCAGCACATTTACGTCTGTGTAGTGAAGGCAGTGTGAATCAAGGGAAAAAAATGCAATCTAAAAGGTAGATTAAAACACATAAAACACACAAACATGGATTCACAGACACATAAATGTGCACACAGACACTCACATGCATAATCAGGAACACTCCCCCCATTTAAAATGTCAATTTAAGTTAGAATTACTGTGTCTCTCACCACAGGCAGTGTGACAGGAATCATTTGTGTACATTATATCTGCTGCTCACAGGTAAGGAGAGGGTCTAATGCAGTGTTTGTTTAGCACCATTTGTCCTCTCCCGTCATGAAAAATACTTCACAGTCATTTCGGTGTGGGTGGCTCTTTTAAAGACAAGAGAAGGAATACATCTGGGATGTGGTTGCCGTAGTAACACCGCTAAGCTCCAGATTTCATTAGCATACGCTTTCACGTGTGCGAGGTGGAGCAGAACGATGCGGCACTCTAAAACAAGTTGGAACTAAGTGTCCTGGGCCACAGGAAGGATTTTACTGGGGCACGGGAAGTTTGCTTACAGGTCTGCTAAGCTCTCAGGGAGCGGATAATAACTATGGCAACCTCTCCAATATGAAGGTACACTGCTGGAAGTTACATATTTGATGAGTGTTTGAGTCACTGTGACCTGTAGAAAATTACAGTATAATGGCTTTTCTAAGAGCATTCACATTTACATTTAAGTGTAGATAAGAGTTGCCTTATCAAAAGCAAGCAGGCCAGATCACCATTATTTTCACTGGAACATAGGCCTACTGTCAGGGTACAATAAAAGCAGGCAGGGGTAACGAAAAATCACCTGACAAGACTAAAATAAGCTATACAGGCAAACTAAACAAAAGACAAGACTGAACAGGACTGAAACCCGAAACACAGAGCAGACAAGGCAAAAAGAAGAAGAAACACAGACACCGGCAACAGGATCGTGACACCTGCGTGATATCTAGGGTTTTGATTAGTTTTATCCAGCGTGATTTGTCTTTCTCTTCATAAAACTGTAAAATATTTTTCTCTGAAAATCTAGCTTTATACATCTAAAACTGTAAAAGTCGAGTATTTTTGTGAAGCTAATCTGAACTTTACTCCATAACAAGGAAGATCTGATTTTTAGTATTTGCATTATTTGCTCCAAAATCCTAACAGCAGCAAGGATCTTTGGTATTTTGTAGTTTTAAGGGTTGACAAGCACTTTGTGTGCAGCTTGCTTGCATTACCTTCACATGATTTCTAATGTATTGATATAAGATCATTATTTGCATGCCAAAAGACTTTGAAACTGGGTTAAATTTGGCTATTGTTTTAGACATCTTGGCTACATTACATTCGAGCTTTACATTTCATTTTTGACTTAAGAATGAAACAGTGGTTGAGAAAAAGTCTTTACTTAAAGTCCACTTACTTGCTTGTTCTATGACTTTTGACCAAGCAGGAAGCTTCCAGTCTGAGAAGTGAGGCCAACGCGGAAGTCCCTTAAACCTTCATTTCAGTTTTTACCTCCGATGAAGTGCAGGGTACTTGTCTCATTCAGTACAGTCTGAAGGGGATCCTACCACCAAGCAACATAATGCACAGACTTATATAATAATATAATAAATTCTCATTAAATAAAGATGTTAGTCTCCTAATATTATGATTCTTTTCTAGACATGTCAGTGAACATCAATATGTGGGAGAGATTCTGAATTTGCAGAAAGTTTTGAATGTGAGCAGAAAAGCTGCTGAAACACAGGAGCAGTTAAAGTCCAGGAGTTTCTGACTGAATTTAAAATAATTAATTTGTCATCGAGGTAATCGTGGTTTTTCGGGACTGTACTGGGATGGAGGTCAAAAACATCTGTGTAAATTTAACCACTTATTTTAGGAGTTGGCTGTTCACTTTTTCTGGTGAGTACATTTACTTTTAAGACAAAATTATGTTCCCGGTTAATTTGACAGTTAATGTGAATTACAGATGTACCTACCTAAGCAAGCTAGCTCCACACAGAGCCGTAGACACCACAGTCTTGTCCAAATATGGTCACATCTGGTGCCGCTGGTTGCAAAAAATCGACATGGCAGCGCCCTATCGCCCAAACTCAAGGCTTCAAAACAGCAGTCCACAAACCAACGGGTGATGTCACGATGACTACGTCCACTTCTTTTGTACAGTCTATGCTTTTGACCATATGACCTGGTTTTTATCAGCAGATTGAATTTGCTCAGTAACACAGAACTGTGGCTGTTTAAACGTCTCTTTATTCTTAGCACAAAGTTGAGCTTGACTGTTTGTTTTTGACAAAAAAAAGCCTTAGACAGCTCAAGTTCCATTTACTTGCTGTTCTTGCTCATGTTGTTTTTGCAGCATTTCAGTGACCATGTTTCAACTTGTGCTTAGAACTTGTGCGATATTGTCACTGTTGAAACAATAGTTACAAGTAGCCAAGGCATTAGGGGTGCAAGGATACACTTAGCTCAGGAGACGAGACGATACGGGGGTTCACGAGATAGAGATGAGATGATATTTTAACACTATCTTTAAGAAATTATTAATAACGAAATATAAGACTAGAAAAAGTAATTCTACTGGAAGTCACAAAATGGAAACAAATGTTTACATATTGTTCGTGTCTGTCACTCTGTCGCCGTTTATTGTTTTACACTGGCTCCCCAAAATGCTGCCACACTAACAATTTAAAAGTGCTGTGGGCATCTTCTATGATAATTTCACCCTAACACTCCATTATGCTGGTAGCGTGTAGTTAGCTTTTCACCAGTATTTTCACGTTTTAATATTGCAAGATCTCCTGGCATGAGATATCATCACAACTATAACAGAAATTTAATTATGAAGGTGCTTCCACCCAAAGTGGGATAACAGTGGGGTACAAGTCACCCAGTAAGCAGTGATTTCATCTGAGACATCAAGAAAACATGAAACATTTATTTCAACAGTGTGTATATTTGATTCTTCACATAGAAATATTCCCTTTTAAATGCTTTGGTAACTACAGTTTTGTGTAATCTAGATGTCTAAAAAACTTAAACGAAATACTGACCAGTTTTGATTTAGATGCTTTTATAGAACATATTTTGATGTCTAATCTTATTGAGATCTCAATTGTGGTCATATATGTGTGACCACCTAATAAGTGACAACTGCTTTCTTGAGGGATTCAGCTTGCCAATGCCCTTTTGATAACTGCTAGGCCTTGACATTGATTCATTACTAATCATTAAGTTCAGTAAGACAGTTCCTCTGTATGAAAATGGTACTATATTCTCCACTGATAGCGAATCCAGAGTCATTAATCATTAATTGATAATGTAGTGAAATCCTGCCAGAATTAGCATTTGTCCTTCTTCCCGTAGAGCAGAGCTTTATCCTTCCACCACATTGTGATGACTGATGTCGTGGACATCACTATGTCAGCACTTCTCAATGTTGCCTTGATGGAAATATTAAATGCAGCTTTTTGTATTTGATAACTTGTCTGCTGCCAATTCTGTTGTCGAGTATGGTTTTAATTCCCCTTTTTTAGGTCGATCTTTAATAAAGATTTTGTCATTGAGTTGTCATTTTGCACAGGTTTACTGCAGGAAAAGAAGACAGACAAGGATAAATGGAGGAATCAGGAAAAAATAATGAAAATTTACCTTTTCTGGTGAATTTGAAGAATCTAGTAGTCAAATAAGAAAGATGCTTCTTGTGTGAGAAAGTTATTTTCTTCATTGTTTTCTATGGATATTATTATTACAGTTTTTACTTAAAGTCATAATTGTATCTATTCAGTTAAAACCCATAGCTGACACAAACATGTATGCCCCCATGAGAACTTACAAAAGCTGACATTCACTTAATCATCAAACGGACATTTGTAATTTTTTAATTGAAATTCATTAATCTGTATATCCATTTAATTTTTTGGAGTTTTATATCAACAACAGTACTTACCCAAACATACATGAAGCATAGTATCCGCAACAGCTCATTATTATGGATTGCAGTTAGGGCTGTAGAGGTGAAGTAATTTTCCCTGCGGTAATTTGTTGGGGCTTAACAGCGGGGGATGCGGTATTATTGCCATTTTTTAATCAATGAAGTAATTTGGTGACATATTGCATAGTAAGTGTGTCTGTGGATCTCACCTCATTGCACAGCGAGCCGCTAACAGCTTTACGGTCCGAGCAAGCCAGTTGCTGGGTGCTAGTCTTAAGTTACACAACATTGCTGAGCAAAATCATCTGTAGTTTGACCATGACTTTTTCCTACGTAGCTATATTGTTACCTTCAGGGCATGTCTATCAAGTCAATTTACATACCGCAGCAACACACACACACACACCGGTGCAGAGCAGAATGAGCTTCCATTCAACTCTAACTCAGCTGAGCTGTAGTAATGTTATAACTAAACTCAGTATCTCAACATTAGACCAACATCGCAGAGTCTGCTAACCGCATTAGCCGCAGTATGCTAACGCTAAGTTAGCTAACCTACAAAACAAACAGTAAAACAACGCAAGACACGGAAACACCAAGTTTTAATTCAACTGTAAACTGTTTTTGAAGCATTAATTTATTAATTTAACACGCACTGAAGTTTAAAGTATGAACATTGCGGTTGCGGTGCTTGCCATCCTCTGCGGTTAGCTTGGCCAAGGTATTTCAATTTTGCGACAGCCCAAATTGCAGCCATCCTTAAAGTAATTTAAGTGAGTGGTGAGTTATTTTAGTTCTTGGCGAACTACAGGAAGATGTTAAAGTGTTGACACATGTGTTATACCTTTCTTGAGATGCATATTTTGTGGTGTGGTCTCAATTTTTAATTTTTCACTCTTACTGTTGCATCTTACTGACCATGGTAATGGGGCATGTTGGAACAATTTAATCTATTAGATTTGGCAACAGTTGAATCTGTAGAAGACATAAGGATACTTTGTGTTTAGGAACGATCAAACTTGGCTAGCAAGTTAGCTATGTTTATAGTTTAGCTAATCTCAAATGTATTTTTGGTCAATGTGACTGGTTCAGTGAGAGCAGGTCAGGTTCTCTAGCTTGGCGCTTAGCTAATGTTATTGTTCTTCTTGGAGCTTTCTCTGGCACTCGGCCGAGCTGCGACGCCTGAATGAACATCGCTGTCACTGCTCTTTTGAGGTAAAACTGCGAGGGGTTCCTACTCTGTGGAATACTTGGATCAACGCCTATACACATAATGTGAAGACACCCGTTGTTTGTTTATGACTTTTAACTTTATGACAACTAGACAAACCTTAAAGCCAAGCCCTGCCAGTGGCAAAACAACTTTCCCAGTTGGCGTCTGGACTGCTGAGCCGCTCCCTATCTCTTGCTCTGATCTGAACTGTCATCTCTTCAAAAAATACTTCACGCCCTTCGCTCCCCCCCTGAATTACATCCCCATCTCCCATATCTGCCCCCTTCAACTTGCTGCACTTGGCTCTTATCGTTAAGTAGAAATAAATCATGTCTACTTCTCCCCGCAGTTCTTATTTCCTCTCCTTGCACTTGTCTGTCATAGAAGATCATTCAAGGGTCAGAGCAGTCATTTTTTATGTCAGGGCTCTTGGGGTCTGAGAAGAAGTAGGTCCATCCTTTTACTATTCTCTTAACTAATTATACAATTCAAGTTTCTTTCATAAGGAAGAAAAACCTCTTCTAAATCCTGGTTAGAAATCACTTCCTGGGGAGCTTGATTTGTTGTTGCTGTGAGCTGGTGTGTGGGGGATTATGCACATAAAAGGCACTTGACTAGGCAACAAGTGTTGCTACCCTGGCAGTACTCACCATGGATACAGGTCTCACAATTGCTTTGTACAACACTAGAGCCCTGGGGTTGTGATATGCTGCATCCCAGTTCAAGGGCTGCATCCTTTAAAGGCCACATTTCATGACAGAAAAAGTCACCCGAAAAAACAACCCTCTTTTTACCAAATTGAATGCATCGTAAAAACTGGATCCATGAAAAAGTGACCACAGGATGTCAATAAAAGAAGTCTAGTTGAAACTCTGCTTTTTGTTCTTAGCAGACTTTTTATGTTATCAATAATTGGTTGTTAAACTTATATATTTACCATTTGCCTGGTTTCTTCTTTCATGTTTCCTTTACCTATTATGTCGATTTCCATGGGTTCCATTGAACAATGTGTACTATCTTCACTTAGCTATAAATACAAGACTGTTATGTGGATAAAACAACTCCGTAATGAATAGTCAGAATAGTCTTTCTCTTTTATTTTCCAAAATACAGAAATTTGAATTGAATAGATGCATTTAATAAGAGAGAGCACCAGGCATCTGGTATTATAAAGACCTCCTCTTCTCTTCTCTTTCCTCCTGTGTTTTTCTCCTTTCTTCTTTTGCTCCCCTAACATCTTAATTCCTCTCCTCTCCTGTCTGTCTCTCCTCACTACCTTTTCTTTCAAAACTTCACTTAGCCCACATCCCCACCCTTCACCCTCAGGCTCTGATTCAGTTCTATCTGAGCATTGATTTTCCAAAGAGCTATCGAAGTTGTCAAGGCCAGGCAGAAGTGCTCTTGCCAGGTACAAATTATGAACGTTATTAAGAAGATGCTTCTGGAAGGAGGGCGCCACGAATAAGATCGATGATACTAAACAAACACTATACATAATTAGGGCTGCAACAATTGGTCGACGTAATGACGATGTCGATTATAAAAATTAATCGATGTGAAATTTCATTGTCAGCGCGTCGTTACAGAGATGCCATTTAAGGGAGATATAGCAATCTTCTTATTAAGAACATTTCTGGTTGTTCATTTCTAACTGCAATGCACTACATGGAATGCTAGGGGCGGTATATACTTCCACTGTCTGCGATGACTGCTTGACTGTAAGACTACTCACGAAGAAGAAGCATTCATGCGAGAAGCGGAAAGAAACGGAGAAAGAGGCGAGAGAGGCGAACAGCAACGTTTTTTTGTTTTCACAAGTTTTGAACGCTATTTTATCACTAAATACTCTTTTGAGAGGTTTTGACGCGAGAAATCAACTGTTTAAAACTTGAATATTGGCAGATTTACGAAAGTTGATGGCGAATCAAAAATGCGCTCAAAGGTTTTCGGAGTTGAGAAGCTCCACAAGAGGCTGCGAGATTAGCGTTGCCAGCTACACTCACAGAGCCCTCTGGTCCCTGTTACTCAGACCGCTGCTGTGAGATAGTTTCAATGTTCGTACCTCTGTTATTCTGTCGTTACAATCTGAGTACTGATTTAACATTTTAAAGTAAATTAAGAAACATCTGGCTCGAGATGTAGCCTACAGAACATTCTGCACTTGTAAAACTTATAAGCACTTTGGAAAAATAAATTACAGAAATTATTCTAAATAGACACTACATTGTAAGTGTACAGTTGTGGTTATAGTACTTGGTTTTTAGTTTTTGAACTTTTTATTTTAACAATTCAACATTGTACATTATAACACTTCCTGAAATAGGACTTCAAGATATAAGTGACAAGTGGTCACATAGATAAGTAAAGCCATATACAGTATGCGCCTGCACATTTATACGCGTTCACACCTACGCACTCACAGAACCGTATACATATACCCATACAGATGCATTATATAATAAATGGTACTTGGTTTTAATGTGCATTTATTTTATATACTTCCAAAGCAAAAGTCTTTGTTAAACAGTTTTTAGAGAATTTTAGAGTTAAAACCTAACCTGATGCTGGCTAAAAAAAACACTCTTTTAGTTGAGTTAGCAAAAATGTGTTTCTACAAGTGCAATAGTAAATCATTGAATTCTGAATAGTAAACCTTGTTCACTTAATGGTAATGTTAGGTAGTAAGGCTGTGTGCTGAAGTAATTCACTTGAAAGATATGTAATTAGTTAAATGGTTTAATTAAGGTTAAGGTTAGGGGGTGAAAATAAACAAACATAATAATAATTAGTTGCAGCCCTGTACATAATGTGTGTGTTTTGCTTGTAGTTTTGACTTTGTATACATAGACTGTGTTACAGCTGCTGCTTAAATGTCATTAACAATTAATTGTCTCTAAAAACGAGGAGAAAATAAAGTTGCCAGAGTTGTTGGTGATTGACATACTGTCCAACGACTAATTGATTGACAAATCATTTCATAACTTAATTTAGTTTGGGTCTCCCTGGTCAGGTCTCTCTCAGAGGTGTATCTGCGGCCTGGGTGAAAATTTTCCTCCAGGGTTGATGGATTTAATATCATAGCAGCTAATGATCAGCTTTGGGTGGCAGCGGGCGTCTATATGCATTCGTGAGATCAGGACTGAGCAGAATTGCGCCTCCCTCAAGATATGGAGAGCTTCGGTCACAGAAATGGGGGTGGGTATTTGTGATGTGTGTGATGTGGTGTGTGTGTGTGTGTGTGTGTGTGTGTAGGTATGTTGATGCAGGCCATAGCTAAGCTGCGTAGTCATTCATCCTTCCAGCCAGTCTGCCTGCTAAGCCCCTGTATTCATCTGAAGCTGTTTACATCCAGCTAGGTCAGGCCTTCCCTACTCAGCACCGCCAGCGACAATCTCTTTCAACCACAGGCAGGATAAACTGCTGTGGAGGCTTGAACATAGACACATACATACATAGATACAGCACATATATGTGAGGAGAGCATAGCACATATTCACAGAGAAGCTGTCTGACAAATGCTGTATCATAACAGTATTTAAGCAATGGCTAGAACGAGTAAAATGTTAAACATCGCAAGTAGGGATGCACAAGGTAGTTTTTATATCTAGCAAGTAATCCAGATGGGACAAAACCATGGGAAGACATTTCTTTTAGTCCAATCTAAAAGACAAAATAAGATGTTTTCTGATCTACCACAGCTAGGGTCCCGGCTCCATTAGATGTAGTTACAAAAACACCTTAGTTAGGGAAAAGGGAAGCCGCCCACCCTGACCTCCTCCCTACAAGGTTGTTTTGGTGTTAGAACATCACAGTAGAGCCACCTTTGCTTCTCAGTGACCACATGCTTTATTAGCACGGCCACAAGAGGTCAGGAAAATGTAAATGCTTTCCATTACAGTAGGAAGTGAAGTCGGAAAGAGCTGTTAAAAAAAGGTTGATTTGGAGAAAAATTATAATGTCTTAGTCTAAACTGAATGTCTATGAGTTTCGGACAATTCGCCAGACAAAACCAGCAATGTAATTATGTCATGTTGGAGTGAAACTGTGATGGGCAACAGTCACAAAACAACATCTATAATGTATAAATCAACAAATTCTTGCATTTAAATAGTAATTTTTGGAGATTAACTAATTGATTTACTATTTATCAACTCTACTTTAAATGTGTAATATGTCAATGTCCTTGCTTCTCAGATGAAATATGACCTCTTTAACAGTAACAAGAGTTGACTTTTCATCTCAGAACTCATCCCATATAAATAAAAACACCTGCTACAAATCGTTCTCATCCACAGGCTATGATTCAAACACATGTAAGTAGAACTTTGTGGGTGAAATGTAGACAGTTATCTACCCCTAAAAGCCAAAGAAGAAGAACTGAAATACTAAATTAAGTCATTTTAACTGTCAGTAGACTCTCTTTATTCCTAAAGGCAAACAGAAGCCACACTTTCATCGCACCTGTGGGAAATGTGTGAAGCGACATTCAAAAGACAAATCTCCATGAAAAGTTCAGTTTGCTCAACACCAGTCAATGTTAACTCCATTAAAAAGAAACAACACAAGTTAAAGCTTGAGTGAAAAGCTTGCTAAAAACAATATAATCTTCTTTTGTTGTCTTCTTGCAGAGCTGGCATCGTTCAAAGTCTAGAATAGAAGCTCCTTCACAAATATCAAGAGCTCAGAGGGGGTTTGGGAAATTCAGCTAAAAGGAATAGAGAGGAGAAAGAAGCACCTTTTGAAGTGTCTTTCTTCTTGCTCGAATGAAGACGACTGGTATGATAATGCTTAATAATAGAGTCGAATATTTTGGGAAATGCGTCAATATCTAAGTGACTCAGGTATTAGGATTCTGTTAAATCATTAGGCTTCATGCTGGCTTCATTTTTATGCTACACAGTAGCATTAGTAGGCAAGCTCCTGCTGCTGATTGAGTGATAGCTTTCTCTTTCCCCCTCTGTCTCATGCACAGATGCACACATAACCACACACACAGTTGCACTTTCACACGCTGAAACAAAGCGTTGAAACTCAAGTAGTAGTAGTACAAAAAGCCCTCAAACACCTTTAGTAGCAAAAGGTGTGGTTCACTTTCCTTCTCCTCCACTTGAGTATTCAGTATCAGCTGAAACTTTAGGCTGTTCCTGTGTTTTTTCTAAGTGCTAATGCAGGCATATTTATAGCCTAATGCCCAGGGGAAGCAGACGAGGCCTCTGGCAATGGTAAAACAGCAAATGTACATTTTCATAGGTTATTAAGAATTGATTTTCCCAGGATTAAGAGGCGTCGTAATGCTAAGCAGTAGAAATTGGAAATGTGTCCTCATATGCTGTTATCAGCTGGCTGGAGAAAGCTGGAGAGAGTCAAGGCAGTGCCCCGGACATGTATAAGGGCACACACACACACATGGGCAGACATACACACACTTTGCTGCAGTATATCTGCTGTTGCAGAGGCACACATTCCCAAAAACTCGGGAACCGGCATGTGTGAAATGAAAAAGGAGATGGAGAGGAATATATATATCTAGAGAGAGAAAGAAAGAGAGCGGATGCTTCTTAAAAAAAATCACATCTAATCAGCATATGAGCAGCCTCTCCAATTAGCTCTCCTTATTATTCCAATCTGTCAGATGGAAGGGAGCACAGCAGAGAGAAATCAAACATCCCCAGGCCAAGCACATTTAACATATCCTCTCAGGATGGCAGGCGGGCGGGCAGGCGGGCGGACTGGGAAATTAAACAGGAAGATTTCCAGAGAGAAACACGCTGGCTGTGTTCTACACCTGCAGCTATCATACAGCGTGATGGAAATTTGACGGAAACAGTTTGGTGTGTGCTTGTTTTATCATCCCTCGCTAAATACTGTAAAATATCCACTTGCTGGAAGACTGCCAAGAAAATAATGGAGTCTGAGAGGATGGGTTTTCTTTGTTTTTACAACAGGCCTCTCGGAGTGCACTTGGGTGGGATGACTTGCATTTGTCTGCAGGAAATTATCGAAAATGATAAGGATTGCACTTTACTTAAAGCCAGTGCTGAGGTCCACTTTTTACACTCTGCTATGTCCCTTTACCTTCAGAGAAAAACTTTGATTTAAGCGTTTTCAGCCATTAAAAGGTGCAAGACACATTCTGTTCTCCTGTAGCTTAAAAGATTAAAACTTTCTGTTACAATATATGAATTCAACTCAATCAGAAAAATGAAAAATGGCTTGCAGAGGCTGTTTCAGTGCTAGTGGAGGATAATTACAGCTTAGATGGAGGATAGGGAATGCTTTCAATGGCTACCACTGTAATTATACAGGTCCCTTTAAAGTCGTTGGATTGTGTAAGCCCTTTAAAACATTTTCTGTAAATTAGAGGTATGAAAAAATTACATCAAAGTCACAGCAATTATAATATACTTAAAATGTATACATAATTTGGGCTAAAATGGATAATAATTGTGCTTTCTTACTTGATAATCATGGAAAAAGAGCAAGGAAATGTTTTGCATTAACAATGTTTTCATATGGTTACAGTGGAACGTCCCTAACTGTATTTAAAGTGTTAGGTCGGCCTGATGGGAGGGGGGGGGGTCATGCACATATTGGTGCCATATAGTTGAGGTAGAAAGTAGGGCTGGTAATTAATTCAAAAGAGATATGAAATTAGACAATACCGTTTATACCAATATAGTTTGATGTTGAGTGAATTAATGTATTTCCGCAAAGTCCTGCCAGCGTTTGCTCCTCTCTCTCCCTCACCGCACAACCCCGCCCCTCCGTCTGCAAGCAGCCGTCTACTCACAAACTCTCAACAACATGTAGGGAGACACAGTGCTGTTAAAGACCTGGCTTGTAAAAACAAAAGCAACGGTTCAGTCGGTGTTTCCCACACAATCACTTTACTTCGGCGGGCCGCCCAGGTTAGGCGACACACTGTTGCATTTATCAGAGAAACACTCTGATTACGTTACAAGTCGAGACACTGTGGATATTTTACAAGAGCGGGCCAGGTAAAGCCACAGTGAACACACCAGTCAGATGTTATTCATTAGCTACCACGTTGGTTTTGTTTTGATAGGCTACGTCATCAACAGGCCTCCTCAACATGCAGCCTAAGCTGCTGCTGTGAAGGGAACCACCGGAGGAAAAGTCCAGAAGACAGTTGTCGATAAATTAATTTTAAAAAATGGAATAGTTTATGCCACTATTGTCATTTTCTTAGAAATATATTTGTGTTTGTTTTTACTATCAGCTGGTATATTTGCTTGAAATGTCCATCCCTGTATTGGATTGGTAAAATATCATTTTAAGGTATTCGCGCTGATCATGCAGAAGGTGCCACAGAATGAAGAAGCTTTGTTTGCATGTGGTTCACCAACTACAGGTCCATGTTTGGCTACAACGAGGGGGAGTGGTGTGTTTTTGTGGCCTCAACTACTCTGCGTGTTTGTGTGTATGCTGCATGCTGTTTGACCCAGATCTGTGTGTCTTTCAAGGTCAAACCATGTCTACCAAATTAGACAGTCAATAAATTGTGAAACTGCGCCGCTCAGTTTTAGCCCCGAGGCTTAAAGTCACATTATTGTTGAATGCAGACGAGACAAAAAAAAGTGTCTGATTTGTTGCAAGAGATTTTTTACTTTTTGTATCTTGCAAAGTTCTCTTTCCTTCTCTGTCTTCCCCAAGTCTCAGTCTTTTAACCAAAGATTTTTCACATTTGTCTTGAATAAATATTGTTTCCGAGTGTCGGCACCACAATATCAACCTTATTGAATAATAAATTACCTTCTCTGTGAAATGCCTTCAGGTTAATAGACATTCAATGAATAAATAACAGGAAAACTCAGCATTCAGTTAGGGAACAGGATATGCGGCTTTTTAATGATTATTTTAGGCCAAATGAATGAATTCTTTTGTGCGCTGAAATTGCAGTTGAGTGCACTGGTTGCTTCAGATTTTAATTAATGCACTAGGGTCTTTAATATGGATGTTGGTTGAGCCATATTGTGCTGGCAGCAGTTAAAAGAGAATTAATTCTCCACTCCGACATTGTCTCCTTTAATTGAATAAATAAAGCCGTTTCTTGTTCAAATGGATTTTTTTCTAAGAGTAATTATTTGAGCCAACCTCAATAATAAAAGGTAAGTTTGATTAGCGTTCTCACATAAATAGCTTGAGAGAAATAGATACGATAGAACTCTGTGTTTCCGTTAATATGCGGCATTTTCTTATTCAGAGTCACAGTAAATCCACTTTGTCTTTTATTCTGTTCATAAGGAAACAGGACACATTCATATTCTTGTATATATATATGTCTGTATTTTCTATTTAATTTCTTGTTTCGCTGTATGCATCAACTCCGCCTTCCATTTCTTTTGTGTGCCTATGTCTTGCTCAGTCTTTCACTGTGGCCCACTTGCAGGTGAAAAGCCTTTACCTTTTCTTTAAGCCCCATTCAGCCTCCTCCTGTACTAAAGTTCACCAGAGGGCACCTCCACTGGTCAGCCATCCTTTTCACACGGTCACTCAAACACATCAAAAGCCCACCAGGTGATCCCGAAACCGTCAACCGCTACCTTCATTTCCTCTGCTTGCATTACAAACCCCCCTGTCACTGCCATCTGTCTCTGAGGCATGGTAGAGAGAGAGAGAGAAGGGAGCATAGATACAGAGCCACCGTTTGGTTAGATTAGTGTTTCTCAACGGGGGCGGTACCGCCCCCCAGGGGGCGTTCCGAGGACCACGGGGGGCGCTGGAAGCAATATTTTGGAAGGGGGGGCGCTGAGCTGCTTTTGGGGGGCGTTTATTGGTTGGAAATTCTAAGGCGAATTTACACTTAAGATTCACAACAATACAAGTTTAAACTTTAAACTACTTAAATCTTATCTCTAAAATTATCTCTAAAATTTTACCCACATGGCGTTTAGTGTGTAAACTCTGGAAAACTGATGTTCTCTTTCTTGGTGGAAAAGTGTTTATTTCTCTGAGGAATACGCCGTGAACGTCTTGTTATCTCAGTGGTTACACATTTACAAGAGGGATATTCTGCTGTTGGACTCAACCCTGAAAGCAACTTCGCTGCGACACCAGTGAGTGACGTGGACCCACCTCGCGCTGTGAGTCGCAGAGTTTGTGCCAAAAGCGGACATATACTGTAGTTTCAGTAGGCTATAAAAATGTAACGTTAAAAACTGAAGCCCTGACTTGCTCTGTTAGGGATTGTAAACAGCACTTTATCAGAGGTGCTGAAGTTAACGTGTGTGGAGTTATTCATGAGCTTCCTGTAACAGTAACGTAATGCAGTATAGGGCATGTAGTAAAATAGGCTGATGACGTTAGTCTCCCATTACGACTTTTTTTATTTACATATCAGAGAACTTAGATATGTGGGAGAGATTCTTAAAGTGCAGAAAGGTTTGAACATGAGCAGATAAGTTACCCATACGTTAATTTATTTGTGGCGGCCTGCCACAATATCAACGCTGACCGCCACATATTGATATTCGATTTTTTTTACTAGGCCTATTTAAAACCCTATTTGAGCTGCAGGCAGCGCGTATTCGCGCAGCACATCCTCTCGCTCGTCTCTTTCATCCGTCCCTCGATCTCTCTGCCTCCTTAAAACAGCTGCACAAATCTGTCCAACACAACGCTGTCAATTTCGGAGACCCAGCTATTAAAAGTTATTAGCAAGCATGTAAGGAGCCTAGCTAATAAGGAGCGATAAGTTAATGTTAGAATACAGCGGGGTTTTTGAGGCTAGCATGCTGTATCTGTGCCACAGTTACACTGTCATTCTGTGGGAAACACTGAGTTATGATAAGTTATTAACAGGTGAGCTAATAAAGTCCAGTCAATAACTGAATTAAAACGGATTAATTTATTACTGAGATGAAAAGGGGCCACAAACACATTTATAGGTTACTTCCCCACAAAAGAGGAGGTAAGACTTAATCATGTGAGTTGACTCAGCAGGGATGATATTAAATAAGATGATCTACAGGAGAAAAATATTTAAAAGCAATAAGAATGCCTGAGAGCCTCACTACATTATATTCTGTCATAATTATATATTTGGAATTGTCACCTGCCACCTGAATTTTTAGACATTTCCACCATAAATTGGTGCAGAAAAGGCAGAAATTGGAGGAGAAATTTTCACCAGAATGCAGGAAATTAAGTGTTTAATTCTCAAAATCTTCTGGGGGAGGACCCCATACCCCCCCACTTATTAAGTGCCCCATCCAAGAAAACAGTATCTGGCTTCACACACAGTTTCTGGGAGAAACATTCACTTATTAGTTAAATATAATTACTTTTCACGTGACTTTTTTTACCTTTTCCATGTTTTTATGATTTTATTATTAATAGTAACAATAAAAAAAATCAACAATATTCAGGGCAAATAGCAAACATCTTTTTTGATGGGGGGCGGTAAGGGACCTGGATAATAGATAGGGGGGCGCTGGCCCAAAAAAGGTTGAGAACCACTGGGTTAGATTGAAATCATATTTCACAGCTGGAAACCATGTAAGGGAATGTTATGTCTTAGAAACAAGAGCAGCCTTTACAAATGGCCAGGGGGAACATATTATTTAAGTGCTGTAGAAGTGTGGCGATAATTCAGGTGTTTTAGCAATGTTCAAGAGCAGCACAGCTTGTCACATTTCATTTAGGCCATCATTTGAGACGAAACTTTCTCTGTCATGCATCAACTTGCTGCCTTGACATTTTGAATCTGTCATCTTTCAGTCTGTGGTTTTTCATCCCCTCAGTTATATTAGCTGATCAAAAACACGAAAGGCTAGAACATGCTTCTCTGTCTGCACGTAGGCAAACATGCATGGCTGTTTTCTGAGGTGTTTGTATAACTGTTTTTTCTATACTTGTACCAATTTTGACTACAAGATGAGCACATCTTGTTTTGAGCCTGCCTCCAGTCAGAAAGTAAGATAAACCGATCTCCTTGTTTGACAAGCAGTTTTACACAATGCTTTGTTGAGATTTGGAAGGTGTTGTATCGACCCCTGTGACTTATTGTTTCACATATGTGACGGCCCCTCTGCAGGGTTCATACTGCTGTTAGTGTGCTTTCTGTCTCCAGGGGTGCAGACCTGATTGGCAGGGTTATCAGCAACATGGGACACACCTGGGCCCGGATTTCTTATTAATAAACTATTTTTTTATTTAGTGTACCCTTGTGTCTCTGATTTTGTTACAGTCCAAGAGCCGGGCGGTGACACATAACATGCAGAGACATTTACCTGTATCTGTGCAGCAATATATTTCCAGCAGGCCTGTTTGCATTTTGTCAAATAATGTACACTAAGAATGTGTACATTTTTGTGTACATTTTGTGATTTTCATTCTGATGGGATTCATTCTCTATTTAAAAAAAAAAACTATCCAGATTCATGCTAAAGGTTCACCTACAAAATGAGGTCCATGCAAGCACAGCAGATGCTTAAAGTAAAGTAAAGTAAAGGTAATTTTCAGGAATGCATAAGTCGTCCAGCTTTTGAGCAAACAATACCAAAACAGCATTTTTTCAGGTCAGGACAGTCTTGCTTATGCTCAGAATTTATCATTTCAGCTCTCATTTCACTGACACAATGCCCCTTGCTTAAAACACTGAGCTAAATCAACAATTGTTTAGCTCATCCAGTCCTGCTCTAGCAAAGGACTTGAGTTTGGTAGGATCCTTTCTGAGCCTCCCACTAAAGAAAATAAATCCACTTTCCCTGAGGAAACAGACAGACAGCCCATTTCCTTTGCCCACAGGTCTGCCAGACCATAGCTCAACGGCATGGCTAAAAGGATAGAGAAATAGATTGCCCAACAACTTCAGCACCTGATGAATGGTCGCTCAAGCAAAACAACAGGGGACCCTACTCTCTCCTTCTGGCTCTCGGGTTGCCCCCATGCTGTTTATCTTCTCTATAATCTTTACAACCTGGGAACATCCACACTTTTTCACTGGGGTGGAGAGAATCTGACATCTGGACTATATCTCGAAGATGGAGGGGTCGGGTCTAAACACTGACGGAGGGAATGGGTTGATCCACTGATAATTTGGATTACAAGTAAAAGTAAACATCTAGTGGGAGCAGCAGAATCTCTCGAATCCTAGAATTTGGAAAATGTGGGGTAATCCATTAATTTATGTTTATTTCCTCTATTACTCACGCTCAGATTCACTAATCTTTATTATTGTTCTGCTTTATTCAGTCCCCAACATACGAATGTGGGGACTCCACTAGAGCAGAAGGGCTTTAAATTACTTTCTGGACATCTTCCCAGTTGGAAGAGAGACAAGTTAGATAGCTGACTTTAATTTCCCTATATGGAGAATGGATTTGTCTCTTTGCTTTTGACAAAAAAGATGCATACCACAGGGGCCAGTCACTGTTATCTGGAGTGTTTCTGGGAGGTCAAAGTTCACATGAGGCTTCACAGTGCGGTCGTTCCTCCGTCGTCACAGATTTGTTCAGACAGTGTTATTCAAACATTGTCAGAGGTGAGGCTTTACCGTGGCTGATGGATGAGATAGGAGGTTTTACAAGTTTGCTACAAGTGTGCGTGTGTGCGTGTCCATGCTCATGCTCCCACTTGTACGTGTGTGCGTGTTGCATTGTCTTCTTATAAACAGCTAAGGATCTATAGTGTGACAGTGTCCGGGTGAACATCGACAGTTAGATCTGTGGAGCTTCACCTGCTTCTCTATTTCCTCCTACTTCATAACAGTAGTCTACCTAATGGACAGATTTTTTACTCTGTGACAAGAAACTAATGAGAGGAGTTTGTAGTTAATGCAGGGGACCGTGCTTACTGTATATACATTAAGTATAGAGAAATCCACATTTACTCATTTTCCTTTTTGCCTTTTGTTTTTTGACTCTTAGCCTAGCTTCTTTTAAAGGGTGCACTTTATTACAACCTGACTATTTGACCATCATTACTATCTGTAATAATAAAATTGTACTAAGACACATTAAAAAGTTAAAAAGTTAGTGAGACAGTCAGACAGGTTGGACACAACCCCCCAGGTTTTAATAGAAATTAAAGCTATGAAATATGACCAAGTTGTAATTAACCTGAATTATCCGAAAACGTACGTTTACACTATACAAATGTTTTGTGTTTTAGTCTTTTTTTGGGGCAATCAACAAGTCATTAATAATGTCACACATTTTTTTTTTTTGTAATTACAGATAATAATTGACAGGGAAAGGTGCAGTCTGGTAGGCCCAATCCCAGAGAGAATAACAAATCTTAAACCAGTTTGCAGGAGTTCTGCCCTCAGCCATGAAGAGTTCTCAGCCAATCACTGATCAAAGCTCCTTCTCTCACACTTAATAAATGTCTAGTCATGCACACTCACAAGGCTTTGTGATGGAATCTAGTTTGTGTTGAAGTGGAGTAGAGGGGGGTTGCAGAAGCTTACTCAGTGTGGCATAGCTTTATGTTCAAGCCTGTTTCTTTAGACAAGTTTTAGACCTGCAGAATCAACTTTGAAAGCTGCAGTTTAAATATATTTTTTGTACACTATAAAATGTTTTTAACTGAATTTTGACTCGCAACAAAAATAACGTCATGATGGAGATAAGAATCTGCTATATTTCACAGTGTGGCTTGCTGTATATATTACACCCAGAAGCAGTTTAAAGATACTAGAAAAACCAATTAACCATCACTAAAGTTTTATACCTATATCTGGTTGTGTGTAGCTTCTATCGAAGAACCAAAATAGCAGTGGACTTTACAACAATGTGAAAGAGATGCTACAGGATCACAGCAATAACTGAACTGAGCTGCTCCCTCATCAATGCACTTCTGATGTCTTCTCATCAGCCATGAGATCCTTTCAATTCTCATGGTTGATTCATGTGTTGAATGATCATTTGAGTGGTCATATGTGAAGACTTAATCTTCTTCTGACAGAAGAGTCGATTGTTGTCATCTAAACACACTTACATATACACACACTCCAAGATCTGTCATTTTAAAGCAGTTAAGATAGTCAGGCAGTTCAAGAGAGTCAGATATGAGGCTCTTCATCACCTCCGCTAAACCTGTGAGTTTGTAATGTGGGTTTGTGACGCTCGTACCATCTGGAACTGTTGTCTTCCTGCAGTCTGGTCTCCTGGAGTAATTAAGGACAAACATCTTAAAATGCAAGCGCTGAAGCCAAGATGAGCTATGAAACGTTGAGAAATATCCCTGAAAGGGCTACATAGAGCAGACAGCAACAGAAAGAAAATACAAAACTTTAATTTGTCTGTGAAGAATGCAGTGCAAAGTAAGGGTGTTGTGTCAGGGTGGTGGGAGGGTGTCTGTAGATCTGCCTTCAGTTCTGCTGACAGTAAAGTTCAGATTTAAGTTATGCAAAGACATTTTCTACTGTGAAGGAAGTTTCAATTGTTACAAGTTTTTCTCATTTAATTCTTATTTATTCATGACCGAAAGCTGTATTTAAATAGTTTTACTTACCAACCAAAGTTTTAGTTCCATAAACATCAACCTTTTTCTTCAACATCAGCAACAGTTAGCTTAAAGCTCTTTGTTATGACCTTTGTGAACTATAAAGGGCAACGCCACCAATTCAAGATCAGGTGACTACTCAGTCAGTATAAGTGTAAAAACATAATTTTGTTACATGGCTCTGGAGAACCTCTTAGCAAACCAGAAAATAACCTTGATGTGGTCATTATGATGTCATCGGGGTAATCTCAATTTGAGACTCAACATTTTTAATGGTAATGTATAGTTTGAAAGACATGGACGTAAACCAGACAGTGAGGGTCTGGTTGCATAATTAGTGACTAAAAGTCACTATTTTATAAAGTTTGTTTGTTCATTTGTTTGTTTTAATTACAGAATCTCCTCAATATTAATAAATGTGATGATTTCACTAGTAAAATATCAATTTACCATTGCTGCTGGTTATGACTTCTATAGCAACCATGTAAAGATGGATAAAAGAGTAATGCAGTGATTTTTTAATGCACTTCCATAAAGTTACAGGACTTGTGAGAGGTGAAATTAAAGCAGCAGAGGCCAAAATATCCTTGTTACTTCCTATTATGGGTAAAGCTTAAAAGAAAAGATTGCGATGTTGTCGGACCAGGTGCAGATAACTGGACATTGACTATAACCTGTGAACTTTGCAGAGGGCCTTTTAATCTTATGCCCCTTTAAAACTGCCTATTCTGACCTGTTTGACAGAAACTAACAGACCAAAGATAAATTACACAATCTGAATGTGTTTCTCAAGTGCAACAGATTACAGTTCATTCCTTCTGTCCGTGAAGTTGCTATGGTGCATCACACATAGTGTCTGCTCTTCTTAGGCATTAACAGATGAAAGTGGTAATTTCAAGTAATTTATTTTGAGAATATTGACATCCACACGTGACAGCCCTTTGTTGAATAACTGACTAAGATGCACTGCAGTGCTGACTAAGTTTGATATACGCAGTTTCTCTGTGGGTGTATTTGCTTGTGTCTATGTATGTGTTTGTCTGTGTATGAGCTTATGTGTGTCTGAGTAACTCGATCAATTATTAATTGTTTCAGTAATGGGCCCAGAGCCTCTGGAATGGCTCCACGTGTCCCTGATTAATACAGCCACAGCACTCGATACAGTTCCTCTCATCAACATACAAGAGAGAGACAGGCGGGGGGAAGTGGAGCTAAAAGAAAATGCAGGGAGATAGGGGTAAAGTTCACGAGAAACAAAATTGGCAAGAGCAAGTCGCTGAGGAGCAGTTAACAAGAAAGAGACAGGAAGACAAACAGAGAGAAAGACTTACAGCGAGACAGGGAGCGACAGCGTGAAAAAGAGTGAATTAACCGGCAGAGGTGATGGCTCCATCGGTGCCTCTCCAGGCGTGCTTTCGGAAATGGAGTGGGCTCAACTGTGTTGAGTCCTACTTAATAGTCTCCAGTGCTGTTCTGAAGGTCCTGATTAGCGCGCACTACGGAGATTGACTCTGGGTAAAGTGTGCATTGATGAATACAAATCTGCGACGTGGCCTCGGCCTCAGCGGGATTTGTTGAGCCAGTGAATCTAGCGGGCAGGTAATCAGACTGGTGCAGGTTTATCAGCGGACTCTCGGCTCACTGCGTGATGCATGCAGAGATGCTCAGACATTACGTTTCCATCCGAGGGGAAACATGGTCAATCACTGCCAGTGCAATGTGCCTTCCACTTAGAATACACAGAAGTTATACACATGCACACTAACACATGCTCTCACCCAAAGAAGAACCGAGACAGAGTTTTTTTGGGAAGCAAAAGACTTTAAAATACATCAGTAGCTGCCACAGCTACTTAGCTCTAAGTACAAATCAAAAATTTCTCTTTGTCCTGCAGGAAAAACCCTTAAAAAAGCTCCTCTCTGTCACGCTATCTGTCTTAGTCTTGTCACCTTCTCCAGTACGAGTAAGGCTAAGATGTCAATGCTAGCAGCTCTGGTAGAGTGGATTCCCTTTCACAATAAAACAAAGAGAGACAGTTTCTAACCTTTTCGCCTGGTGACCCCTTAAAGTGAACCAAACCTTGTCACTTGTCCCTCGTCGCAGGTGTCCGTGAGTTGTGAGCAGTTCATCCAAAGACTGTTTTCTCGGATTGTTTTATTTAAATTGTCAGTTGCCTGATACTTTACTTTGATGAGAACAAACAACCAACCAAAATTTCTCAAATGCAATAGGCAATGAGGCAGTTCTTTTATTACATCCATGTATTAAACTCACATTTGCTTGACTCAGGAGAGTCATGGGAAATGACGAGGAATGTTCTCAGTCAACATTACGTATAAAAATTCAACTACTTGTTATTCAGCTCCATTGTTCTTTTAATAACAACTTATGTATCATTTAACTTTTACCTGAGAAGAGTTTCACATTGAAAGTGTGAGTGTTAAGCTGTTGTCAAGGCTGGAAGCTTGGCATATTGTGAGACTAGGCTTGCAAATTTCTAAAACAAAATAATAAGAATTCGCTGAATCTGATTATAATCCAGTGCCCTTGCTAAGGTTTAACTTCTTTCCTTCTGTTCTTTCACCTTCTAATCCTTTCCTTTTAATTCAAGCTCAGTGTCTTTGCATAGATCAAACAATGATGAAGTGACCAGCACTGAACGCTCTGGGTGTAATGAGTGAATGTGTGCTGTCTATTAGAGCAGATTAGTTCATGTAGCCCCTGAGGCTCATCCAGCCTGGAGCTAATGTCCTGTGTTTATCTCCTGAACATGACCACAGGCACACAGGGAGCTCGCTTTCTCTTTCTCAAACGACCCGCAGCCTCATTCTTAACAAGTATTATTTTTCAAACAATGAGCTAAATATGAAGAAAAAATGTACTAAACAATACTAGAAGCTCAGCAAGAATTGTAAACCTCAAATAATTATTTTTATGAA
The DNA here is from genome assembly GCF_021292245.1 of Micropterus dolomieu. Lineage (NCBI taxonomy): Eukaryota > Metazoa > Chordata > Actinopteri > Centrarchiformes > Centrarchidae > Micropterus > Micropterus dolomieu. The sequence continues at coordinate 2,232,551 of NC_060161.1, forward strand.
AGACCTACTTTTCAAGAAACTATGTCTCTGTATCCATAATTAATGTGCTCTGCTTGAATGGGCTTTAACATTGTTTGTTTTTTTATTCCAGCTGTGGCAGGGTTGGACACTTGGACACACAATTCTACATTATTTATTTCCTGGCACAATTTTTTATGACTGCTTTTAAATGAACTGCTTGCCTTCAGAAACTGTAATAATAATAAATAATAATGAAAGATGCCAGTTTCCACTTAAGCACTGATTTAAGTTCCTCCCTAATTAAAGGCGTACTATCTCATCATATTGATACTCCCATAACTGCTGTAACAGCTGAACACATGGAGTGCACCTTTATTCTGTTGTGTCTGGAGTTAGTAGTAAATAAAAATTGTTCATTGTTTCAACTGACAGCGCCTCAGGCAGGGCATCAGCCAGCAGTTACCATCACATGATGCAATCAGCCATGCCAATCAATGCTATTGATCAGGTGAGGAATATGGGATTGATCCAGGCATCGAGGGGAAGTGAAATGGCTGTTGAATGTAATGAAAGTTTGACGCCTGTAAACTGCAACAGTGGATTTGATCTTTTCGCTGTTGACACGCTCCCATTTTAATAAAGCTTAATTACAAGTGAGTCTTCTTAACTAATGATGCGCCTGCCAGGCAGGCTGTGACGTCCGGTGATTCAATTGTCCAGGAAGTGGCAGATAGGAATGTGTTTGTGTGATTTGTTTCTCATCATCTCACTACACAGCTCCGCCGACGCTCCGGTCGATCCGCCACGCAGGATGATAGATGCTTTCATTCCTGAGATGTCAAGAGATATGGACGTGTGTGTGTGATTGTGATTGTGTTTTATGCATTAGCAGATAAAACATCCCTCCCGTCCCGTGTAACCTCAGCTGTAATGGTTCTGTAATGAATATCCATAAACCACAGGCCGGCATCTGGACAACACTCAGCAACCGCATGCAGGCGCGCACACACACACACACACACAAACAATCACACGTAGGTAAAGTTACACATTTATGAGACTACACTGACATGGTGGGCAAACATACACAGTTATAAACATGCATGGGTTGGATGCACGCACACGGACACACTCAGTGGACACGGAAAAAAGCTACACGTGCAAATTTACATACTACTATAAACACACACAAACACACACCTCTCTATCCCAAAGAAAACACAGTGTGTTAACAAACACTGGATTTAGCAAAGAGGATGAACAAACGCTTGCTATTGTGTGCCGTAGCAGCTAAAGCTAGGATTCATGACCAAGCCAACCCATCCAAAGGTATTTCATGATGTTAAAAAGAAACAAGCGTCAAAAACAAAAGAATTAGTTCAACAGATTCAACAGACAACAGACCAATGATTCAATCAGGGAGCATTACAGGTGAACATTTAAGCAAACTGCCTCATATTTAGGAGGCTAAGCACAAGTTTTAAGCACTAGTTTGCTAAAGAGAGCTTTAAGTGAAGAAATAGCACATTCTTTCTCATACAAATGACAAGTTAAAATTATTAACAAAAAATGGAACCAGTGGTTAATGCTAGCTTATTTTAGCTAGATATTTCTGTTTAACTGACGGTATTTAGTCAGTTCACTAACTATCTTAGTAGTCTTCACTACTTGAATGAATGAAAGGAAAATTGTAAAAGTATAATATAAATGCTCAAATGCAAAAGTTTACTTTTGGAGGCCGGGGCGGATCAGCAGGAAACTTGCAGACTGAGGCGTCAACCAACTTGGAAGTTTAAACTTGAAGACAAGAAAATATGTTTAAAGGCAAAGTGAAAATAACTTCTCTAGACATCTAGATGTGTCCTGCAATTTAAAACAAAAAGGCAAATAACTGTACAAGCATGGTCTGAGTAAAGAGCAACACACTCAACACATCTTTGCGGAGTGTTTCTTCTTCACTATCTGTCAATTTTACTCTGACCTTGTCATTGATAGAAAAAGCTCACAGATCCTGGTTCATTCAGCAGGCTGCCTTACTGTGTAAAATAACTGGAGGCACTGTGTTTTAGCTACCACAGTGAGGCCAAATGGATGGCCATAGCGCTGGAGGCCACTGTTTATTTCCTTTGAGTGCTTTCTATTTGGTTTTATTTTATTGAAAGGTACAGGATGGAGTTGCTGAATGAAACGTGGACAGTGAGATAGATACAGAGAGACTAAAAGCAAAACATAGAGGGTGGCAAACACAGAAAAAAGAAAAGCAATACAAGAGGATGCAGTCACATGCTGAGCTTAATATCAGCTTAAAAAAGCTAAATCTCTATAGCAACACTCACACAAACTAAAAAACGGAAATGAAGAAACAGTGCTTTTTCAAACTTGATCATCTAAACTAACAAAACTAAACCAACTAATGAATTATCGTGGTTTCTTTTAGCTTGAACACTCGTTTTTTAGAAGCTCTTTTTGGAGACGGCATCCACAGTCATTGTAATTAGACTGCGTCTGAGCACACTGGCCCGTTGTTCTCATGTTGCCAAGTAATGATCATGCAGGGGAAGTCATTGGTCAGTAAATGAGCCTGGGTTTGACTGTCAAGTCATTAAGTAATCATTAACTAATCTCATTTAATCATGACCTCATCACCCAACCCCCATGCCCCCACCAGAACCAGCATTGTGTAGAGATAGTTTTACTGACATTTCAGGCGCAGATAATCACTGCTCATGTACGGCGGGGGAAATATTGGCTATGCCTGCTGTTATAAGAAACATGCAGTTGACAGTTGATATTTTATGATTCCTTTATATTGATTTTGTCAGTAAAAGTAGTTCAGTCACAAACATGGCATGTACGGCTGATGATTTAATATGATTCTAATCTTTTTTCTATGTGGAATCGCAGCTCTGTTTGGATGAAAAGGTAGGCTGTGTGAGGAGCAATTTGCAGGCACTTTCAGTATTTACAGTAGGGATGTCCTCGACTAAGGATTTACATAGTCGAATCAGACAGCTGCCTGCACGTTGCGGTTCCTCGTGGGTCTATTTCAAGTAGCCGGCTATTTAAAAACGATATAATATTCTCTGTGTGGTTCATCAACGGTGATAAATTATTAGAAAGTCTCGTGAGGTGCGGACAACTCGGCACAACACCAGTGAAGCTGGGGCTCCGTCTCTTCAGCAAGTGTTCCTCTTCCGCCACCACATACACGTTACTCCTACACATCCACACTGACAACCCAGGGTTAGGGTTACACACACTTAAAAAACATTTATTGAAAGTTCTTTTCTTTTTTCTTCTATTTACGGCATTAAACGTTGAAATGTATGTTGTAATAGGCTGGATATTAACTTACTGGGAGAAAACTGGTAGCACCCCCATATCACCAAAATGGCATGATCCTCGTTTCGCTGCGAAGCTTCGACTGTGAGATTGACAGTCAAATCAGGCTCCGCCCATCGAATCTATTCGGGGTCAGCCCTAATTTACAGTATATTTTTACTGTTGTTCACCTCCACCTCTTTCTTGCCTTGATTGGCTCACCTTCCATGTATCACGTATATTACCAATATAATGGAAACTGTTGTCATATATTCATCCAAATGTTTTGTTGGATGGATTTGAAACACCTACAGTAATACAGTAATAACCAGGCATGTTAGTAGGCATATTCATAGTGTTCTCAAGTGAATATACACTCAGAGTTTTGTATTTATATAATGGTTAGATGTGCGGTTAATAATAAAACACTTATATAAAGTATATGTTTATAGTTAAAAATGATTAAACATGTAAAACCATGCTTGTTACTAATATGTAGTGAACTTGAAAGTGACAGTTGACAGTAGCTTTGGCCTCAGTTAAAACTTCACTGTGAGAGAAAGATAGTGGCTCTTCCTCTCTCGTCTATCTCTCTTTGTTTCCACTTTTACAATCACATTGTTCTCCCTTCTCCCACTTGGCCTTTCTTTCTTGCTTTTGTCTCTCTGTTTTAATTCTCCCCCGCTCTCCCTCTTTCACTTTCTTTCTCTTTCTATGTCCCTCTGTTCCTCTCATCTCATCCGCTTTTGTTAGCAGTCTGGACGATGTCTGCAGCACTCACTTCTCTTTCTATTTTCCCTTATAAGGCTGCTTTTATACACTCTCTAACCCCCATCCTTTCCCTCTCTCACACACACTTCAACCCCCCTCCCACCGTGTTTTCCGCTTTCAACCTGCCAGCAGATGTAGAGGAGTTCTCATCCATCTTCAAGCCAGACTTTGACACGCCTGGATGTTAAATTAAAAACATATAGCCCAAAAGAAGTGGGTCGTATGCACCTAAAGTGTCCAAGACACAGCTTAGAAAATGAACATCATCCATCAAAAGCTTCCTGCATCTCTGCAAAAGCTTGTAGAGGAGAGAACACAGTCTGACATCGGCCATCTCAATATCCAATTATAAGGAGGGTGGGGGCTATTTTCTTCTCAAAAGATAAACTTGCAAGTGTACGCACATTAATATGCATACATACACAAGAAGGGAGACACAAAAAGAGCCAAAGCAACATAGACAAAGACATCTCACTGGTTTGATGTGTGGCATATCGTCTGAGTGACAGGCCATGTCTCTTGTCTTTCTCTCTAGAGATAAACCATCTAAGAAGTGATGACACTCCCAGACTTCTAGAGCAAGGCTGGTTTTGTGTGAAAGACAGTTTGCATTTTACACATTCATTAGTCCATACATCAAATGTGATAGATGGCCCTGGGAGCAATACTTGTACAAGTGTGAACCTCAAAGCCACTTCATCAACAGCTCATTGATCTAATGGTGATGAATATGGATTTTTTCTTTCTTTCGCAGGAGAAGGTTGGGGGGGGGGGGGGGTCATCATAGTTGTATTCAAGATTCTGTAATTGTTTCCTCTTGTCTCGTCTGGATCTAAGGTTGGGCGATGGGATGATATGGACATTCAGATGATAAACATTTGTCTACCATCAGATATTTTGTCATGTATTTTGTCAGACATTTTCTTATAGCAGAAATGTGTCTTGTTTCACTTGCATATCCTGTTAATCATCTTGTGACCTGTCAGATTTATCTTGCAACCCTTAGCAGGGTCCCAACTCCCTGCTGGGGAACCACTGGGTCAGGCCATTGTGTGCGATGTTGCAAATCAATATCCAGACACTTTTCCATCATTGTGAGGACCTTGATTTGTCAGGTATTGCAGGTTTCTGTCCTTTAATAGCTGATTTATCCATAAAATGGATATATAGACATCATGATATATAATTACATACATGATCGAGGATTTTATCCATATCCCTCATTCCTAACTTGATTTATAAAGATGGAAAACTGGATCTTCGTTGTGTTCTCACACTTTCTAGAAAACAATTTATTTCAGAAGGCATTGAGCAAAAAGTAATCTAACAGAAATGGTTGACATATTCTGTGGTCACTGGTTTCATTAATAGATTGGTAGGCAGATAACACGCTGGCTTCTTTGACTATAGAGTCCTTGTAGTTTCTCCTGTGATGAAGCGTAGATCCATGTGAGAGTAACCTGGAGACATAGATATGGAGCGTGTGAAAGAGAAAGAGTAGGAGATGGGGCTGAGAAGGACAGCAGAAAGCAAAGAACGGTTACGATTACTGATATTAAACAGGCCCAAGGGCGAAATATTTAAAGGTCAAAGTATTGCTAAGTTACCCGATCTGTTATCAGTAATTTTTTATGTTTTGGTGTAATTTATTATCACGCCGCAGCCTCTCCTCTTCTCTCAGTGTCAGGGCTGAGCTCTTCCACACATGCAAACACAAAAAGAGGCTGCGGTGGAGGTAGTGAAGTGAACCAGGTGAAGTGAAGATAACTCAAAGATTACTCAAGTTCTTCAAGGAGTGATAAAACCTTGGAGAACTGTAACCTGGATGACTTCAGACATATTGCTGTCGACAACTACACTCATTAAGTGCAATAAAACCTTTGCAAGTAAAAAGCCAATATTTCATCCTTACATCTTTTCAACAAGCATAACATGTCGAAAATGTAACAAATGTCGTATTGTTACAAACAAGCTAAAGCGATAGCTCTGTCTAGTCTAAAATTTGTCAAATTCTTGTAAACTTAGCTGCTGGCTGAGACAAACCAGCTGCTCCTCCCTCTGCCAGCAGTAATGCTACCTGCTGGCATTGAATCACTGCAGCAGAGGGAGGAGGAGGAGGAAGGACTGAAACTGACTGTGTTTTTCTTTTTTCCTAAACTTAACTATTTTGATGTCAGGAGGATGATTTATTTTATTGACATTCTGGATTTGTTTCTAAGGAGATATTATTAGAGTGTGTGTATAGTGACTTTCCTGTTGTAAACCTTAATGTTGCTGCTCTACAAACAATATTTAGTTAATCCTGTTCTGAAATGATTCTTTAAAATTATATATTTTTATAAAAAGCAATTATTTAGAAATGAAAAAGAACCGATAAGGAATATCAATAATGTATGTGATGCGTTAATTTGAAGCCCACAACCAGTCACATGTAATTGTTGACCAGTTTGCTAACTCTGTAATGATCATTGTAAAATGCAGCGCTTCTTCTTGGTTGTACGCCAATCACTATGCTGCCAGTTTCAGTGAAAGGGAACATTATTTTCCAGAGGGAAAAGCTTACTGAGTGCATGTGCTCCTTTTCAGCAGTGCAGTGCTTCACACCATCACACCTGGGTTTCCTTATGCCAACTCAGTGTTCTCAACACAACACATCAGTTTAGTGGTTGTCATTCCCACTTCCTGACCAGAATTTTTAAATTTATTAATCCAGGATGTTTCAGTGGTTTCATTTCCTTTCCTTTCCTGTTTACGTTTTGGTCGCTGAAGAGTAAACCTGAATTAGCTTATTAGAGACATCAGATTCATGTCTGCATGTTCACTATTTGAATGAGTAAAAAACTAGAAACCCTTTGACCCTGCCACTGCAACCACGGGCAACTTGTCATGTCTGTACAACAGATGAAGCTCTTGAGGGCAGATTTTTATCAGGTATTATTTTGTGGTTTATTCAAGAAGGATCAGGACACTGGATTGTGCTACGTTAAAAAATCCTTGATACTTCCTTGACTGCTAGTAGTAACTTGTTCCAGGACACTTAAGCCAACCCGTTCTCACTCCCCGACGTCGGGGAGACCCATCGACGTTGGTCCAAGACCGATCGGCGTCAGTTTGTAACACACTGGGGATCCCTATAGCGTCATAGTTCAGCGCAGTGGAGGAAGCCCTGTAGCGTCAGGTTTTGACAGTAAAGTAGGTATATGATATTTAACAGAAAAGACTGAGTGAGGAGGTGGTTGGGGAGGATGGAGGGCCAGATCCCCGACTTTGAACCAGGAGACCGTGGTTCGTGTCCTGTGTGAAACAAACAGTTAACATTAAATCTTTTTATTGAAGTTACGTGAGTTAACTTACATATTAACTGACCTACGTAGTTATTTTAACCCAAACCATGATCTCTTCCTAACCTTAACCAAGTAGTTTTGTTGCTTAACCCTAACCAAGTACTTTTTGTGCCTAAACCTAACCAAACTGCAACGTTTCACGACTAATTAATAACGTGCCATTTCATAATGGCGATGTTTCGAAACACTAGCGTTTTATTTTGAAAGTCTAACCAGAACCCCAATGTTGCATATTTATTGTTGCTAACTTTGCATATTTGTTGTTGCTAAGCGTTGCTAACTTGACCGTGGAACCTTAAACATCTAAAAATTACGCAAAAGGGGTAACCAGGGCGTTTCAAAGCGACGCCGAAGGGCCTTGGCCAAGCGTCAATATGTGACGAGTCGGGAGTGAGAATGTGTTGCTGTGTAGCAGGTCTGTTCGTCTCTGTATCCACTCAGCTGTCCTGTCATTCAACTACACTTTATCTTTCAGTGTATGATCTGTGTGTGACTCAAATATCTGTCTGGAACCCAAGAAGCAGATCTATAAATTATAACCTATTGCTCATTCAAGTTAAGATAGTTCTGTCAGGCTGGAAGGCTAAAAAGAGTGTGCAGTTAGTTGTCAAATCTGACTGCTGGTAAATCCCAGTGATCTGTTTATTCAGACTCAACAGTGACAGTCTCTCTTAGTTCTCTCTCTCTGTTGCTGGTGTGTCGCACTGCCGTCCTTCAGTATCGATCTGAAAGTCCTGGGCCGCCAGATTGCTTTCAACAACCATTACCTCCTCCTGTCATAAAGGAAAGGTTGCACAGATTTTACCCTGTTTTAGTGGTCAAAAAAGATGGCTGATGGAAGCAAGGCTGGGTTGTTGTCACTCTCAAACTGAGATGAGAATCTGTTGATGTTTTCTTTGATGAGCTTTCTGGAACAGATGGAAAATAAGTCTTGATAAGCCTCTCTTTCTCTTTCCTGAGTTTCTGTGGTCGACTTAAGTGCTGAAAGTGGCAAGGGTTAACTGTTTATTGGGAACTATGTCCTCTTTCTGTCTCTCCTACTGGCTGTTTCTTCCTCTCGCTATCTCTTCTTCTTCACCACTCTCTCACACACACACACACACCTGAAAGGGCACCAGCAGGACTAATTATGGACCAACAATAACTCCCCCCCCAGCTCCACTCCGCTCCCGGCTGCGTAACAAATTCATTGGCACATCGCTGCCACTATTGTAAATCAATCTGACAGACTTGGAGGTGAGCTGCTGAATACAATTATGCGCCATGTGTTTGTGCCGCAACTTGTACTCACACAGGAGTAAACAGGCTATCCAGTTGTTAGATGTCCACATCCATCTCCACAGTGGACTGTTTGATGTTCAGAAGGGGACTACAGGTGGGGGACGGTCTACGCAGAAGGGCTGCGAGATATTGGAGGCTGGGGAGCAGGGACAGCCGATTTAAGCCGGGGAACACTGGTAGGAGATGGTGTAGACAGAATGGCTGGATATATTAAACAGAAGAAAATGGCTACGACGGGTATTGTCCAGATATGAATGTTGCATCAGGGGTAAGCTCGAGAGATGATGCATTAGCTTTCAGGAAGTGAGAGCAAAGAGCCACGGACGATGCATCCGGGATGCTTCACAATCTTCCAACCGTCTTTCACTTAATGTGAAAACTTCTGTGACACATTTGGTCACGTTGATAAAATGCCGCAAAGTGTTCTTCCATGAAATAATTACAATTCTTATGATTGGCTTATCTGACACAATGACCCACTGAAAAGACAACAATATTGCGTAGTCTGATAGCATTAAAACAATTCTAATTGTCATTTTTAAAGGATTAGTTCAACCACAATCCAAATTTACACATGCTAGGTAAACTTCCAGCTTACCTCTGTACCCTTCTCTGTCCGAATTCTGCTAGTTACAAGCTATGCTCCTCCAAGTGATTGCTTTTTAGTGTACCCGGGGTTTTGACAGATCTGAGGAAAACTGCATTTTCATACTATGCACTCTGGGCGTGGAATAATTTGCAAAAAGATATTAAACTAGAATGTATACTGTATATCAACTGATAAATTTAAGAGCATCATAAAGAACGTGGTGAAGGAGACATGTGGTTGTTTTTCTTGAGAGGCCGTTGTGTTTGAATAGATGGGTTTTTTGTGTTGTTTTTGTGAATTTTGTCATGATTGTATGTGGCATTTTAATATGCTGTGTTTATGTATGACTGCTACTTTGGCCAGGTCTCTCTTGTAAAAGAGATTTTTGATCTCAACGAGACTTCCTGGTAAAAAAAAAAAATAAAATAAAATGTGATATCCAGCAATGCAGATAGTTTATGTGTTAACTAAAGTATTTAAAAAAAGGTTGCCTGGTTGTTTTGGATAATCCACAGAGCTCAGCATGAACAGTTTACACCTTTTTGTTTTACCATCTGTGGAAAATTGTAACCATCTGTGGAAAATCGTTTCCAATGAACACTGTTATCAGTGAGATCTGGTAATGTCCAAAATAACCATGACAGTGTTTCAGGAAAGAGGCATTGCTGTTAAAACATTGTACTCCTCGTGACTGAAGTGGCACAGATGATAGAATATGGGCTTAACGGCAATTAAGATACAGTTCAGATATATAGGGGGAAGTTATTTGCTAGAAATGAAAAAAATAACCCAGCTATGAGCTCAGCATTCAAAATTCTAATATGTCTTCGCTCTGACGTACCCTTTGACCCTACCAGCCATAGTCAATTCCTGTCCACACACGAAGAGTGACAGAAGCTGGGAGATATGATTGACAGCTAGCAGATGAGAAAAAAAACACAACAACCGCATGCAACTTGTCAAAGACAGATAAAGTTCCTGAGGGAGACACGCTTATGTTACAAAATCAGGAAGAATGATCAGCACACTGGATTGTGCTACATTAAATAAAATCCATGGTACTTGATTGAGTCATGATTAATTAAATACTATGACACAGATTAAACATTGTGTCTGAAGAGCTCTTAGGAATTCAGTGTCTTGCTCCAGGGCACTTAATCAGATCTGGTTGTGTCTGAAGCCGCTCAGCTGTCCCATCATTCAAGTACATGTTATCTTTGAGTGTATCCTCTGTGTCTGATTCAAATATCCTTCTGAATTCTCAGAAACAGATCCAGTAAATGATGAAACTATTTATAATTTCGGTTAACATAGTTCTGTCAGGCTGGAAGGTTAAAAAGAGTGTGCAGTTAGTTATGAAACCTGACTGATGGTAATCTAGGTGATCTCTTCATTAAGACTCAACAGTGACAGTCTCTGTGTTCTCTCTCTCTGCTGCCGACTGCTAAATGTTTATGTAGGATTTAAATATATTGTATATGTCAATAATAATATTTGTTTAGGGCTCCAAAATGCCAGTCCCAAGTTCCCATGATTTAAGTGGGTTTATTCAAAGTTCAACAGTCCAAAGATAAAAGCTACTTATTATATTTGAAAAGCTAAAACCACAGGATTTTGTACTTGATGATAGACTGCCAAATAAGCTTTGTTACATTATTACTTAGCATGCCACAGCCTAGATAACTGAATGCTAAATGTTAATTACTAGCCATTTATGTAGCTATATATGCAGTGTGTCTTAAACGGTTCCCTTTCACTTTATATGATGTCTAGTTGCCCCTGGGTGTCTGCTTGTTTGTTCTGTAACCCCCTGCAGCCATGCCACCACAACAAATCCCTGCACATTTATGACTGAATAATAGAATATATGCCAAAGTGCAATTAGGATATAATTCAGATATAGAGGAGAATGTATACGTAGAGCACAAACAGATAACAGATAATTCTACACTGGAACAAACCAGCACCTGACCCCTCTGCAGACATTGTAAACCCATTGTTGATGGTACAGTTGTGATCCTCAAATGTGGCGATGTGACTTTTTGAATATTGGACTGTTTGATTCTTTATTGAGTATCATAATAATAATGAAGCCTAATATGAGAGGCAGAACTTACGGATCCAACAGTGAAGTTTGCAGCATCTGTCGACACTTTAGCAACAGGTTTTGCCTCCTTTTTTCTTGGTGATGGTGTTGAGGGAGATGCATCTGTAAGTTGGTGTGAGCATCACATATAAATAAAAACAACCATATTCCTCAAACTTCAACTTTAGACGCTTTCAACTTTAGACACTTTCTGCTGATATTAAAATTGCCAACTCATGATTGAATGGATTTTCTTTCTGTGGCACGTACGACTTTAAGGGATGACTTTCCCTGTACACCCACACAAGACAGAACTTCTGAGGAGTATTAGTTCTGTACATGAAAAGAAAATGGTTTGTGTTTGCTGCAGGTAACTTGTGGGCACAGACTGGAAGTCAGAGGACCTGATGTAGGAGTATATATGGTGTGCAGGGACCAGGCCTCGGACGGCCGGGGTGCAGTGTGGGGGCGGTGTAATACTGTGTGTGCAATACTGTACTGGAATGCGTTTGTGGAGATTATTAAAGAGCCATATATTTCTGCAGCAGCCCCACAGGGCCTGCTCTTACCGGCTGATCTCAACACTGGCAGACGGGTAATGAAACAGGCCTCGCTGGAGATTCATCACTGTGAAGAGCCAAGGCGGTTCCCTCCCTCTCTTCCTCCTACTCTTCTCTCCCTTTTCTTTCTCAAGTTTTTTCTTTGTCTCTGTTTTGGTCTGTTGAATGTGCCACAGTACATCTGGTTCAAACACAGCATACATGAACTCACGTCTGTTGCAATTTGACATCAGCTGGGTTGCTCAAAATCCCCAGAGCACACTAGCGAGTAAAATAACTAGCTAACGAGCAAGCAAGCTAAGTTTACTTCTGGTCTTCTAAGCTTGTCCCAAATTACACAGTCACAGGAAAAAGTATATGGAGTTACTTGGATTTCTGCCTAAATTGGTCATAAAATGTGATCTGATCTTCATCTAAGTCACAACAAAAGACAAACACAGTCTGCTTAATGCCACACAAACAATCATATGTTTCTATGTTTTTTATTGAACACACTGTGCAAACAGTCACAGTGCAGGGTGGACAAAGTAGATGAACCCCTAGGCTATGACTTATCCAAAAGGTAATTGGAGTCAGCCAACCTGGAGTCCAATCAATCAGACATTGTTGGTTGAGCTGCCCTGTCCAATTAAAAAACACCTCAATGAAGCACATGTGGCAGGTGTAAAAAGCTACCAGTTAGCTAGTTAGTTCTTGTTAGTGGGTTAACTTGCAAGTTATAGTGATTGCTAGCTCAGTAGTTAATTGCAATGGGGCCCAGTCATGCATTCTGAATTGTCAAAAGCGGATGATGACGTGTCTGTGTGTGTGTGTGTGTGTGTGTGTGGGTACTTTGAGCAGTACCAAATTCAGTCTATCTGACATTAATAATTTTCTGAGAGCAGCACTGGGATTCAAGCCAGAGACGGTGCATCTAGCTCTAGAAGTATTGAAGGTAACCACTCAACTATTAGAGGCGAAAAAGCTGAGACCTTATGATATTGATACATGATAAGGTAGACCGGAGGGGTTTGACAGGGAATACGTTTGGGATGGGATAGAGGGGCAACATAAAGCTGAGAGGAGGGAAACTTCTTTGGTAACACACAGAGGTTTTGCCGAAGGGTTGTATTTCCACTCCTCCATCAGTTCCAGTGCTCATAATCCCAGGTTTGAGGACGGGCAATTTGGATCAAAAGTGAAATTTCAGGCAAGAAAATAAGTTTCATGTATGAAATTGGAAGGGCTGATGAGGTACCGAAAGCAAGTTATGTATTCAGGTAAGCACTTCTGGCAAGACCTGGCTTGAAATGTTAGTGAAACAGGAAGGATGGAATGAGGTGAAGGGATTTGTTGGTGGAGGGAGAAGTAAGGAATCTGATGTCAGGAGACTGAAACAAGTAGCTAACGGGACACACAGAAGTAATTGGTTTTGGCACATTTTTATTGTACTGTGTGCCAATAAAGGTCAATAAATTCAATGGAATTGGAGGGAAAATGTTGGTAGAGATGGAGAGAGGTGATGGAAGAGGAAGACATATAGATGGAAGGTTGGAAAAGAAAGGGAAAGCGAGAAATAGACTGTTGCACTACAGGGATCAATTACTAGGAACTGTGAGTTATGATATTTGCTGCACCAAGTGCCATGTGGCTTTATTGCACTGGGACAGTGTTTGGAGGAAGAGAGAGATTATTAACCGCACAAAAAGAGAGAGAAAGTGAGGGAAAGAAAGCCGACAGAATCAGAAAAGCATTGAAAGAAAGAACGAGGTGGAGAGTTTAGAAAGAAAAGAAAGGGGGAAGCAAATGAAGATGAGTAAACCTTGAGGCTCTCTCTTCACTTCTCCACAACTCTCTCCATTTCTGCTTGTCTTGCACTTTCAAGCGTGGAGCCCATTAAAGTGGATGACAGTGTAACTCACCACTGATAATCAACAGAGAGGGAGCAGATTCGCAGAGAAGAGACCCCAGGCCTCGTTTATTATGTTAGATTTTTCTATTGAATCTGACTGTGCTGTAATTTCTCAAAGTGGGAAGGAGGTCCGATGAAAGTAATTTACACAATGAATAATCAAGACATCTGTAGAACAGGACAAATGTAGTTTACAATTTATGAAAGTTCTAAGGGGGAATGAGAAGTTAATGCGACATTTTCGAAACAAGACCTTTGACAAATAACAGACCGTAACCATGCAAATATAGCCCGCATTTTTGGGTAATAGAACATGTAATTGAAATTACATACAAATAATGTATTTGGGAATATTTTTCTGGTAGTAAAAGTTTTCCCAAATTCAAATATTAGTTTATAGAGGGAAACCCATTTTGTATACAATTTAATATTTATGTAGTATTTAAATATATACTATATATAGTATATGTCAATAATAATATTTGTTTAGGGCTGCAAAATGCCAATCAGAGGTTCCCATGATTTAAGTGGGTTTATTCAAAGTTCAACAGTCCAAAGCCAAAAAAATATTTAATTTACATTTAATATATGTAAAACAGATAAAAGCTACTACTTATTATATTTGAGAAGCTAAAACCACAGGACTTTGTGCTTGATGACAGACTAGATTATTACTGACCATGCCACACTTACCATATCGCCTGTGCAGCTGCAGTTTGAGAGCACAGCCTGGATAACTGAATGCTAATTACTAGCCATTTATGTAGCTATATATGCAGTGTGTCTTAAACCATTCCCTTTCACTGTATATGATGTCTAGTTGCCCCTGGGTGTCAGCGTGTTTGTTCTGTAACCCCCTGCAGCCATGCCACCGCAACAAATCCCTGCACATTTATTGTACTTAGCAAACAAAGAAGCTGTGAATTATAGTCAGTCACCCAGTGGCACAGCAGGCAGCCACTGACTGTTTCCACTGCTGCAGAGCCATGAGTAGTGGAAACAAACATACCTTTCAAGTACTCCCGCTTAAACCCCTCACTGACCCTCAGTTGGCTGGATGAAGTGCAGTAATGTGTTCTGCCGGAGTGCTATAACAAGGACAGTTACATACTATAATAATAGTACGGCTCATGGCAAGGACAAGTTAGCATGGCCGCATCAATTTGATGTGGATATTGATGTACCCAAATCGATGACCATTATTTCAACCAAATCCAAATTTTGGGTGTACAGTGGGAGCATTTTGGGAGGAGGACACAGAGGACAAAGAAAAACCTCCCTTAAACCTAAGCAAACGTACACCTCAAATGTTGATTCTATGGATGTTGACACGCATGGGAGATGGGAGTCGATGGGAGTTTCGAACAGGCATGAAAAGCTACTGGAGGCCATTAAACGGCTCCACTTTGCTCCAAAGAAAAATAAAGGACAGATGGCAGAGGGGAGGAAAGACACAGGAAGAAAGAAGAGAGATGGGAGCCACAAGAGAGGAGTTAAGAGATGGATAATGATGATGGAGAAAGAGGAAGGGAGATAATGACTGGAATACATCCAGAACTGCATGGATAAAGACATGAAAGAGGAGCAGAGAGAAAAGGGGGACCGTGTGAGAAGGAAGTTCGGAGGATTCAGAGAAGGAGCGGGAAGAAAAATCGAGAGACGATGAGGAGAGAGACTCATGGAGCGGTGCTGGGTGGTACAGAGGCGGGTGAGGTCAGGATTCGACCCTGTGGCATCCCATGGTAATTGAAATTAGGTGGGGGTGGCGGTTGGGGGGTCAGCGGGACTGGAGGAAACAGGCGACATGATAATCAATTTGAGGCTGAATCGGAAACATGAGCCACTGGGGGGGCCTCGTTCCCCCTACCAGGCCTCCAGATGGCCCCGGCCCCAATCCTGTGTGGGTCCTGTCAGAGCACGCAGTGTGTGTGTGTGTGTCAATGTATGTGTGTATGGTTTTGTGTGTTTGAGAGACATTACCATCTGCCAGGAGTGCAAGGGGAGTTCAGCAGACAGATTTGCTGACACTAGGGGCGCAGTAGGGTATAGACAATAAACTGTATGCATGTTTTTGTGTGTGTGTGTGTGTGTGTGTGTGTGTGTGTGTGTGTGTGTGTGTGTAGGGACTCCCTGCATGCTGCTGTTGGAGAAGAGAAATGGCTAAAGCAACACACCCACATACACACTGACAGTGAAGATACTAATGTGTCCTGAGGGTCGACGCTAAAGTAGTGGTGCTCTGGCTGTTTGTCACGCAAAGACCAGAAGGCAAGCGTTTCTATAAAGTATGCAACATCATTATTATTTAGGAGATGCTGACAGTGTACTACTATTATATAGACCAATCAGCCATAACATTATGACCACTGACAGGTGAAGTGAACACTGCTCTCGTTACTTTGGCCAAATTGTGATGGCTAGATGGCCAGATGGTCAGCACTTATCAAGAGAGGGAAAACGGTGAACAGGTGATGCACGTGGTGAGGGGAGAGGCTGGTCTTTGTGGTTCGATCCAACAGACGAGCTCCTGTAGGTCAAATTGCTGAAAACGTTGATGCTGGTTCTGAATGAAAGGAGTCAGAATATGGATATATGGTTTAGTCTCTAAACGGAAGAAAGACTGTGGTTTTAGACTATGGAACAACAACAGATATTATCTGCGGTAGAACAATAAGACCAACTCTAAAAAATAAAGAGTCATGAATAAGTTACCATAATATATATATAGAAATTCTAAAAAAAATTATCGCAACAGCCAGCTTCTCTGCACTAAAAGGCTAACTGGAAAATAGACTAAAGAACTTCCTCATACAGTAACACAAGTCACTTTTTACTTTTTTGTTGCTTCAGTGCACTTTAACATTTTTGAAGTGAAATATTCTTCAAGTCTCTTTCTCGTCTTTTAAACTGGTTACAAGGACTTTAATAGATTCCAGGTTGCCATATATGTGCTGAAAAAAAGAAATATATCTAAATAAGGTAGTTTGAACAGCCTTCAAATGCAAAGCTATATCTTGTTACACAATGTTGCTGCGGCGTGTGCTTGATAGTACTCTGGCTACAACTTGCCCTAAACTTCTGCCTAAAAAAGAAAGTATCTTAGCTATGAGCCTTTTAAAACAGTTTTTCTTTTACGCTACACACATAACTATGTTGTTTGCTGCACAAAATTACCTTATTTCTGGCTGCTTTATGACGTAATAGGCAAGATATGTTTCATATCAGCTGCAGCGAAGTATAAATATCAGAACACTAACACCATTTAACAGGACATTGAGTCGTCCTGTGTCTTACACCAACAAAACACACCAAAAAGGCTGCTTGTGACGGGTTTGGCTTTCCTGCCACTGCATGCAGTCTGTAACACAGTGTGTGTCTATAAAGATGTTAACCATTCAGATTTAATGTAATCAAAACTGGGCTGAAGGAGGATATGCTGAAAAGAAGAGGATCAAATACAAATATTTCTACATGACTCATTCACAAATTTAAACTTAAATACCCACAGTTCTGTGTCAATTATCACTAAATCCTGGTTTAAAGTAATAATTGTAATATCATGGGAAAGACCATGATATTGATGATATTGTCGTTCAAAAACAAACATCAAAAATATTTTTTCATTGCACATAATTTATACCATATGTTGCTTTTTGCAAATACACTATATCCCAATAGTTACATTATATTAAATTATCACATATCAATTATCACAGAGAGAGCCCTTTTGAATGCACAAAACTAAAACATTTTCGCTCAAGAGGTGTGTGCAAAAATGAGTCTATAAACCGACAAAGGCCGCTGGAGGTTTTGGAAAGCTTTATCTTAAGGATCTCTCCCTTTCTAGTAGAGCATGCAGCATCCTCCCTGCCACCAGTTAATACATCACCGGACCATCAACTCATTCCCCCCATCGTGTTTCTACGTCTCTTTTAATCTCACTCCTCCCTCCCCTTGATCTGTTGAATCTTATTAACACCATTTGCCATCAGCCGGTTGGTTTGTTGACTTGCTTACAGCGCTCCTTCTGTTTGCCTTTGCTGAGTGCCCCCTCACTGCTTCTGTACGTTTGTCATGCAGGCCTTCGCCCTATTTAATTGGTGCTCGTTAGAGGGTAAAAAAATGCTGTTGTTGCTCCATTTTCGCACAAAAAAAAAGCAGGAGGGATAGACGTCAATGAAAATGTTAATTGATAGCGGATCAAGGACAACACTGGCAATTAGCGCGGGCTAACAAACGAGGAAGGCACTGCACTGGAGACTTTGATTACTACAGGAACTCTACACATAAACACACAAACTGTATACACACATAGACACATGCCTGGTTAGCCAGCAGGGCCATGTTGACGAGGGCCACTGTTTGATTCAGGAAGTGAGACAACAGCAAATGGGTTTTTTGTGTTCTTAGTAAGCATAAACACACACGCACATACACACACGCAGAATACAAAACAAACATTCATATCAGCCGGCTCAGATGCAGACAGAATTTGTTGTTAGGGTTATCTACTAGTTTTGAGAACACATTATTATGCAGCTGTCTCTGTGCCTCCTTCACTTGCTCTCTTTTTTTTTCTTCTATGGAGTTCAATTGATTTTGTTTTGTGGTGATATGATCTGTAAGCGTGATTATCAACTAGGCAAAACAGGCAACAGCCCCAGGGATCCAGACCTAAAGGGGTCTCAAAAGCCTCGTGTTCATTGTTCAATCAATCGTTTTGATTCACTGCAAATATGTCATGGAATATCTGTCACTAAAGGACAATATCCTGCAGTGTTGGCTAATCTTATGGCCGAGTCTTATGTGTCAAAATTTGTCATTTTAACTCTATTTGAATTTTTATTGTGCTCATAAGGTACTTTTCCTACAAAAAGTTGCCCTAAGACCTCTAACTGGTTAATCAGGCCATGGTTGGACCAATGTATCTGTTCATCAGGGTATCCCAGAAAGTTGACATTGAAATTTGGTGAAAGGTTAGGCCCAGGGAACACATGATTAGTTTCACAAAGAAATCTATTCAAACTGGCTTCTTTCTTGGATGGATTTTGCTCAGTTGTCATGTAGATGGTTCAGTTGTAATGCCACATAACCAAAATTCCATGCTTAGGTCACATGAAATAAACCTTTTCAATGAAATCTGAGAAGAAAACATACTTTAGTAATCCTGCAAGGGGAAATTCAAACCACATCTGCTGAGAAAGGCCAAGAGAGTTGGCTAAACTGTTCGGTCACAATCTATCTGGTATAGCTGTAGTTGTCAGTCCTTCTGTTTTTCAAGCAGATTAAATATGGTTATATCTTTTCTTATTGTAAAAATCTATTTCTTCCTGCTCATTCAGGATTTGTTTTTGATGAAACAGTAAATTAAGCAGTCATCGTTCTCTTTTTTTCTTCTATTCTCATCCCTCTTTCCTGTCACTATTCTTTCTCCCCTCTCCTCTCCTCTTTTCGTCTTTAGGTGAGCCTGCAGTGGCCAGAGAGAATAACTGTCTGAACGCTGCCAAGGCCTGCAACCTGAATGACACGTGTAAGAAGTACCGCTCTGCCTACATCAGCCCCTGCACCAGCCGCGTCTCCACCGCTGAAGTCTGCAACAAGAGGAAGTGCCACAAGGCCCTGCGGCAGTTCTTTGACAAGGCAAGGCACTTCTGACACGAGCTTATCAAAAAAGGAAGAAAAGAAATACTCAAAAGCATACACATTGGAGGTTTTCCAAATGACTGAAATCTGATAAAAGCTGAATGTCCACCACAAAGGACCTGCTTCAAAAGGAAGAAATTTTGAAGTGGATAAGTTAGAGGGGTTGTCAAAATCACAATAAATAATCATGTGGGCCTTTTTTGTTCGGGGTTTTCTCTTCCAGCACTAAGCTTTGACATTGATTCAGTCATCAAACACAAAAGATGTTTTTGCTATCTGTGCTGTATTGTAAAAAAATTATGTGAAACACTGTAATTACAACAGAGAACTCTCTGTGTGAACAGCCTTAAGCTTTGAGTTTCATTTGTGCTGGAGATAAAACTACATTGACATTCTTCTCTATAAAATTCTCCCTATTGTTTCAGAAAAATATTTTCATAAACATTTGCAGTAAACGCTTTTCTGTTTTCGACTGTAATACATGCCTATACCTCAATATTTGGTGGGTCTTTGGTTTTACTGGATTATCAATGTTAAACTTTGAGGGAACTTTCATTACACTTGAAAAGTCCTGCAACTCACAGGAAGTGACACGTTTTATATTTTCAACAACCACAGGATCGGTTTGTTTGGATTAAAACGAGGAAATGGCTAGTTAGCATGAGCAGCAATAGCCACTCTGGGTAATCAACAAATGAAAAGAACATCAACGAAAGACGTTACCTTGAAAGGGCGGAAAATGCAACATTTGACACAAAGAATATGAACAAAACAACAAAAGTCTTGTTTCTCTTCTACACTCAGTGTTGTGCTGTGATTCTTGTGCCACGCAGGTTCCTCCGAAGCACAGCTATGGCATGCTGTTCTGCTCATGCCCACTTAGTGACCAGACAGCATGTTCTGAACGCAGGCGTCAGACCATCGTTCCCGTCTGCTCGTACGAAGAAAAACAGAGACCCAACTGTCTCGAACTGCAGGCCTCCTGCAAGACCAACTACATCTGCAGGTAGGAAGCAGCAGGCCTTCAAAATGTATCTAAGGTCCCCGGGCAGATGTGAACCGGGTACCCCTTGGTTTGTGATGGACACCTTTACCCTAATGTCTGTAAGAAACCAGCTAATACACACACAAGTTAAAGGGTAATATAGTATGTAGCCTATGAAACGTGTCAAAACACTGTCCTGTTTCCCTGTGTTGACGTGCATCTACGCACAGAAAGCCATTCATTTTATCACGTATCAGGATCGTTCATAAAAACATAGTCTCCAGCCAAAAAATGCAGGGTTGTGTGGGAAAAATCTTTTTTATCTGGCAACGCAATGCATTGAAAAATCAAAATCATGCAAGTGCACAGTGCTGGTTGAAAACTCTATTGTGTGCACCATGTAGAATTGTGTTAATTGTGCTTGTTGGCTAGAGCAGATTTACTTATATTGATTTCCTGGTGACTTACTCTAAATTTAACCTTACTAATCTCACCAAAACCAGCAAAAATAAATTGTCTGCCTTCACGGCTCAGAGTCTCAGATTCACACACAAACACACACACACACGTAAAAGAGTAATCCAGTGATGGACATCTGACCTCACCCTCATTGGAGAGTGTGTGTGTGTGTGTGTGTGTGTGTGTGTGTGTGTTATGCAGTCTCTTGAGGCTACAGCCAGCAGTCTTGTGGTTCTCTGGGATTAAATTGAAGCATTAGGCATCTTAAATGAGCTCCATTTGGACTGTAGCCTCAGGTTTCCCTCCCTCTCCCGTCTCTCTTTCTGTCTCTACTTAACAGTAAGCAGCATGACAAAATTATAGTCTGTCCTTCCTTCCATCTCTGTCTGTTTTCCTTCCATGGTGCTTTCTATCCGTCAGACATACGCTCAGCGCTGAACAGGTCTCACTGCAGCGAGGCTTCCTCCCAGTCCATTTGTCAGTTGGCACAGATAGATTAAAGCCATGCATTTCCACAAGCTCCCTCACCATATGTCAGGTGTAGTATACTGGCTGCTGTTGACATCTCTCACTACGCACTGCACTGCTCTGCTCTGCAGCAGATTGGTGGGATTAGATAGATCTCACTGTGAGTGCATAAAGTATGTGTGTTTTAGTACATGCTTGCAACTATTTCCTGGTAGCAGGTTGTAACTCTCATTCAAATAAACACAGAAATCTGCTCTCCTTCAGAAACTTTGTTTCTAAATTGTGTTTGTGGAAAGTTTAACCACTTGTGGTGCTATGGAGCAAAGTTTTTATGAGCAGGTCCCCGTTTCACACAGTTTCACACTGTTCCAAGAAATGTGCCTGTAAAAAGAAGATGAAAGTAAACAATAAACATATATTTAAAAGTTTACCTTTGCAAGACTTTTATCAGGAACTAAATGTATTCAACACATTTGTCAAGGTAAAAGATATTTCAATGACTTTCTGGTGAGAAACACTGAATGGTAATGTGATTTTGTTTAGAGAAAACCTCCCCCAGATACCTCTGGACGAAGTGGTATTGTCTTCATGATTGAAAGGTTATTTACTTCAAGCTAAAGTCCATATTTATTTTTTGGATGCAAAGCAGCGTGGATCCTAGTACCAGTGGTGCTATTGAATTCAGTTAGATTTTTTTTTTTTCATCGGTAAAAGTAATACTGCAGCCTAAACGGTAAACATTATGTGAGTGAAATTTACAAGGGTGCTATAGACTGCTGCACACTGCACACACTTGCCACAAAAAATGCTATAATTAAATTAAACATGTTTTGGCCCATAACTCCCATATAGTACGTTGCACAAACCTTATATTCTAACTTGAATCTAGCTGCATCTCGTGATATAGGCCACGCCCATTTCCGCCTGTAATTTTTTGCGGTTGTTCTTGATGCACACATGGACTAAACTAGGTGTTTGTTTTACAGCCTGTGATCATCTGACCTTTTCAGTTGCGGACCAGTTAAAAGAAAATCTCAGCAATAAATATTCTGGTTGAAATGTTACCAGTACAAAAAGAAATTATGGCCAAAACTGCAAGCATGCAACACAAGCAACACATAAAGATGTTACAGTCCAGAAGTGACATTAGAAGGTTTTGCTTTGTGTCTAGTGCTAGTATATCATATTTAATCTAACTTCAAATGGTGAATTCCTTGGGAATCCAAACTCCATTTCAATTTCACATGCCACTGCACCTGTGCCAAAAGTGTAAACAAACATTTATGAACGCAGTAAATGAAACAGAACAGACTTGGTGGAGAATTGCCTTTAGCCTCATTCATTCCAGGATATAAACCAGCCACAGCATACGCAAGAGGGTCATCCTACTCCAATGAAGGCAGCCATTAAGAAGGCTAATTGCATAGAGAGAAATGACTTCCAGCGTACACTCATTTGGACCAGGCATTTTGTTGCACATTCCAGTCACATTGGCCATCTGAATTGGTCATGTAAAATCTATTGGAGGTGTAATCATGTCTGGCCCTGAAATATTTTTGGATCTGTGTGTGCTGTAGGTCACGACTTGCGGACTTCTTTGTCAACTGCCAGCCGGAGCCTCGCTCGCTGTCAGGCTGTCTGAAGGAGAACTACGCAGACTGCCTCCTTTCATACTCGGGTCTGATTGGTGAGTTCCTGTGTACACTTGATTGTTATTGGTCAGCCTTGTCTCGGTATTTACTCCAGGTCTCTGTGGATTGTTGTTATTTTACTTTGATGGTGTACTTAAAGGATAATTCTGTTTTAAACACTTTAAAAACTTTTTTTCATTGTTTTGTTTCAATTGGTTATGATAAAACTGCCCTAACCAAAGTTCTGAAGTCTGGGAACACATGTTTGATGGGGCAAGAAACACGAGCAGTCAGATGATCAGGCAAGTTGTAAATATACAAACAGATTATTTAAACCACTTTATTGGAGGTAAAATCAGAAGCTAGCTCATCTGAATAAAAGTATGTTAGGTTAGTAACCCTATTTCTTCAGGTGTACCATCAACGTGTGTTAAAAAAGATTTGTCAGCTTGGAATGAAAGAAATTCAGCTACTGCTGAGACACACAAAGCCTACCCTAAAATTGTACTACCAATTTTTTTACCAAAGTAATTGCTGAGATTTGGCAACATCACTACAAGTTTGACTACAAACACGTGCAGTCAGAAAATCTGACAAGTTTTAAACAAACCAACAGTTTATCACGATAATTTAAACTACTTTATTTGGAGGTAAAACATAAATTGAGTGCTCTGTTGAAATGATCCCTCATTGACTTGTAAAACTGTCTATGTCTATGTCTTGACTATGTCCACAATTATGGCAAGTACAGTCAAAGTTGAAGCAGGAAGTAGGTCTGTAAACTGTAATGAATGTTTACAACCAACATTTTAGGTCATATTTTTAGCATTTGACATTTTCTTTTCCTAATAAGTTTGTCTAACCCGGAGGTTACTGCTCGTGTTTTTTGGTAAAATTGTTTACATTTGATCTGGTTAGTTTTGGTTTCACATTGCAGTCCACTAAAGAACTTCTTGTTCTGACTAAATGACTAAATGTAATTGGTCCCAAAGTCCGAACCATCCCAAAAACAAATTTCACGCTAGAAACTATGGTTTCAGGGAGAGCACCTCTTTTCTTTGGTCAAAGGTTAGACTGTAATTTCGGTTCGGTTTAAAACTGGACCAAACGAGGTGACCATTTTTTGAAGATCTTAGCAATTTACTTGGTGAGTACAATGTTATAACTGATAGAAATGGTGGACACAACTATGAAATTAAGACCCAAGTTGTATTTCCTTTAATCTAACTCCTGTTTTAACCCCAGTCTCAGTCACTATGTGGACATGCCAAACTGTCCTCAAAACCCATTATGTCCTCACCACAACAGTGTGGTGTCAAGAATCGGTCCTCACAAGTCACTAAACCAGACCTCACATACACACACTGTCCACACAGCGCCAATTCATTCTGCCTACTGCAAAACAAAAAGGCCCGTTTTGGAGCGCAGCCAGCACAAGGGAACAATCCATTGGTGGAGTGAGAAATCACTGACTGAAGCTATTTACTTTCCCTCGCAGAGAGAGAGCCTATTCTTCACTCTGGCTTCTCTGCATTCTGCTTCCTGCAGAAACTCCACCACACTGCGTTACTCCTGTACATGGGGAGGAGAGAAAGAGAAATAAATGTAACAATGATTTGACTTGGTTGTTATAGCATTCATCATTTAACACAGAAGAAGTATGATAACTGAGTCTTAAAAGGTTTAAATATATATATTTTTTTTCTTGACAGTCAGCAGCCTATTGGGGTTCTTGACAATAACAATTCACAGAGAATCCTTGTTAATGGATCAAATTTCTGACTAAAACAAAGACTGATGAATGCATGAATGACAAATCATTCCATCTACCTGCGGCAGGTACCGTGATGACTCCCAACTACCTGCGCTCTCCCAAAATCAGCGTCTCTCCCTACTGCGACTGCAGCAACAGTGGCAACAACAAGGACGAGTGTGACAAGTTCACAGAGTTTTTCACAGAGAACACCTGCCTCCGTAAGTTGTACCTCTGCTCAGCTGTCTGACCAGCTGTTTCTTATTCTATTTCCTTCCACTCTTTTTCTATTGTACTTTATCTCCTTTTCTGACTTCTGTCTTATTTTCTGTTTTCACCCACTCTGCTCTGCTGGTCTATTTCCTGTTTTGTTCTCTTATCCTCTTTTCTTGTCTCTCCTCCTCTCGGTCTCTCCTTCTAACCAAATATATCCCATTGCCATGCTTGCATTGTTATCCTTCCACATTATAGAGCAACCAGTTATATTGTGTGGATGTGTCTGTGTTCGTTTGTGTGCCCAAAAGCTGTAGCAGATCTCCTGCTCCAGATCTTTGACAGAAAGCAGCCTTTTCATGCAGCCCTCTTTTCATTACATCTTTAAGTAACACACACACACACACACACATATATATAAACATACCTATTACCAGCCAAGATTAATAAGTTGCAGGGCATTCCTACTAAGCTGTGGAGATAATAGCCAGATTTATTGTATTCCATCCACCACCACACAGTTTAAGTGTAATTTGATTCGTCATTGATTCCTGTACGGAGGTCAGGACACAGGGTCATATATAGAGTATCTCGCTCAAGGACACTTAAGCTGAATGAATAATTGTAATCACATACGCTTGAAGGATGGTTGATGAAATCTAGTAGGCTACTTGATTGGATGGAGATTTCGGACCTTTGTTTGAATAAAATCCTTCACAAGATCTGTGGGATAGAATGAGATGAATACGTTATATAAATAAATAGTTAATTGGCTATGATTGCATCTGGGTTGCCATGTGAAAGTGCACCATTGTCTCAGGCTAAATTACAAAGCGTGGTTGTCAATGGCCAGTTCGATTCCAGATCCGGTTTCAGGTTGAGAAAAAAAGCTGGATTTGCTAAGCAATGAAGCAACCGCATCTCTTACGAAATCTTTTATATCTTCCCGCTCTTTTTATTTGCAAAACCAAATTATAATGCACAAAACCCGCAGGTTGTGGAACTGTTATTTTCAGCCGGTGCTTAATTGACACTTCCATTGGTTATGACAGATAAGATGTCGCTCAGTTTCAAGTTATCTTAACTTGAAACTTAAGTGACTCACAATGTTGAACCTAAAAATGTTCAATAATCGAGGGGATTTGGAATTAATAAGGGGATTTGATTTTGGATTCAGGTTTGATAAAATGATTGAACACCAGTCCCAGTGGAAGTAAAACAAAATCTTAATATGCTAATGGTTAAAGATCACCTATTCACACATGTAAATGGAAACCTAAGGGTGAACAAAATTCTCATAAGAATAGACATACTAGAAGATGGAAAATTTCATAGCAAGGGGAACTACAAAGCTCCCCAGTGACTCCTGTTAACACCACATCATATCATACATTCATAGAGCATCACAAATTGACCACTATCTCTACATTTACACACTTTACGCTGCCAATGTACGCAGCTGCCTCGTTTAGGACTCAATTAGGTATTAAATTGATGAAGCAATCAAGTGCAAGACATCTGTATCAAGCAGTCAGCGGGTCAATGTGTTCTTAAGTAGGTGAACGACCTAGAAAATGGTGTGAATTTAAAATAATGAGCCATAGTCACAAAAAGGGGCCGGGGGGTTGTGTTGCTGCTTGTGGTTGAGCTCTACACGAGCAAAGTGGGGCCCTTGATGACAGTTGCCAGATGAGAAAACACGAGCAAGATGCAGCCTCATTTTCACCAACTCTTCTCTCTTTCGCTCTCTCATTTGTCTTCTCTTCTTCTCTTATCTGTTTTTTTTTTCTGCCCCTCCCTCCCTCTTGTTTTCTGTGCTCTGTTGTCTTTTTACCAGTCAGGGTTAACAAGGTTGGTCTGCCAAAGATAATGAGCACTGCCACAGCCTGTGTGTGTGTGTGTGTGTGTGCATATCGTTGTGTATTTCTCAGTGAGTGTATGTGTGAGATGTGTACTATACATGCTGTCCAAGTGTGTCAGTGTGAAATTTGCAAGCTCAAAGGGGGTTAATGTGGGTTAAATCAAGCTCTCTCTCTCTCTAGATATATATATTATTTGCTTTTACTGTAGGGAGCCAAGTGAAGGGCAAAGTGGAGGAATGCCCCTCCTCTGTATTTTCATTTTTAGACTCTGTATGCTTGCTCAATCTTCCTTTACTACTTATTTGACAATTACAACCCCCTCCTTTTACTTATTCTCCTACTCATATTTCACCTAACTTCTTCCTACTCATCCCATCTCCCTGTCTCCATCTCCCTCCTTTCATGCCCTCCCGCTTTCTGCTCTCATTAAGTTTGCTCAGCAGTAACAGGAACTGACAACTCTGAAGATCCTGACACACGTCGGCTACAGGGTCATGACTAGAGAGAAACTCCAAGAGGGAAAGAAAGAGAATAGACAGAAAGAGAGAATATGGGAAGACTTAGAGAGAGAGAGGACTTTCTGTTCTTGTACTGCTCTATAGATGTTTTATTGTTTAGGGACGGAAGATAATTGCCTGGGATGAATGTTCTTCTTTACTTATTTCTGTGACACACATATATAAATATATATAATATATAAGCATCCCTTAACACATAGTTCCCAAACTTTTCAGCTCTCAGCCCCTTAAAATGAAGCAATGTCTACTCGCATGCTTGCTACTTATCAACGGTCATGTCTTATGTCATATACCTGTTGGTTAAGAAGAAGTCAAGCAAAAAGTGTTTTCCCCTACTGTTTTGAGTGCTTGAAAAAATTCCAAGTAATTCAAATTAAAAAAAGCAGTGTTACAGGAAAAAATACGTTCTTCTCCCCACCCCCAGGTTTGGTGCTTTAATATTAAAGACAAACACTGGAGCTTTAATGTAATGAAAGCCTTTCCTGTACCATTCCTCCCCATTTGCAAAACATGTACTGAATATGCAAAGGTCACACCATCCAACATGGTCATAATTATAGTATTACAGCAAACCTCGTACATGTAAAGTAAAGCGGTAATGTAGACTGTGAGAGGCAAACTCATAGTGCTTATACAAATATCTGCTACAGTGAGAAGATAATATCGTGTTTGTTCAAATGCACTGTGATGTTTTCATATGTGAAGGTTAAATGAATGTTAGGTGTAGTGCTTTAAAATGTCTATATGTGTACTCTGTTTTTCTTTTTTTTTTAATCTTTTAGGATCAATTTAAGTTTAAGACCTTGAAGCTGAGGACGTTTGGTCTGGTCATCGCTTATTTAAAAGGGCTGTTTGAGGGTTAAGACTTGCTTTATGGGTTTGGAATAAGGGCAGTAACGGTTTGTTGTTACAAGGTGATACTCAACTGTTATGGTTTTAGGTTAGGTGTGTTTATCAGCCGTTCCCGGAACAAGTGATTGGCTGTAGAAGCAGCAGCTCGCAGGACACCATCAAGTCAGCTGCACATTAATGAGACACTTTTATACGACCTCAAGAATTTTAGCATGCTCCTTCCCTTTAATTTTGTTTGTCTTTCGATCCTCTCTGATTGCATTTTAAAGGCCAGGTGGGCCTAATTTCAGAACACACGCTAAGTCTTTCTCAGATTTATGGAATGTTTCAGGATTTTAACAGCTAACACAGCATTACCAGAGGTGCTTAAGCTCCAATAGCAAAAGTAGTTCATTTCTAATATATTTGTAAATACCTGTTCTGGTGTCTAGGTTTGGTGGTTAATATTAGAATAAACTGCAGCTTTGGCATTGGGTTAAGGTTAGTGTTAGTGAGGGATCTCATTAGTATAGAAAATTAAGTGTAATTAGGGAAAGTACAGCCTCACTACGCTGTATATCGTATCTTGCATATCACAGTTTATTTGTTCGGTCTACAGTGGCTGTGGATTATTTTTAATTATCCCGAGTAAACAGTAAACAGTTGCAGAGGTGACCTTTACTCTTCATTGAATCTATTGAGTAAAGGCATAAGATCTATGTAGGTTTTATGGTTTATTATTCAAATACGCTCAAGGATTAGAGCTCTGCCTGAAAGCACTTTCACGTCTGTATGGATTGTGTTACAGATTCTTTATTTGAAGATACCCTCCATACTCTGCTAAATGTTGACAGCTTTGTCATGTTGCACCTGTCCAGGTGGCGTTGCAAATACTATGTGTTCATGTTAGCGGGTGTACTGATGGCATTTCAGTCACAACAAAACATCATCAGTCATCATCATCATCATCAATGTTTGAGTTTGAGCATACAAAAAGGTTTCCACTTTCACTTTAAATCATGAGACCAAGTAACTGCAAGCTAATTTGCTATCTTGCAAAGCTGGACATACAAGCTTGTATACAAACTGAAAATAAAAATGCATATGGCGTATATTTGGACATGTTTTTAGAGAGAATTTGTTTGTAGTTTGTTTTGCTCATTCAGTTGACTGAGAATAACAGAAAGGACAATGATTGTATAAACAGAAGTGTCAGACAGGTGTGAGGTAGAAACAATATTTTATATCGTATTTTATATCTATAAAACAGGAATCAACTAAGCACACATGCACGTCAGACATCCTGAGGCTTCATTTGAGATGCAAACTGTTTTTCACACACGGTCACTGTGCTGTGAATGTAATTAGGCCTTAGGTGAGGAGACAGAGAAGCCCATCAACACTTACAATATGCTAATCAGCCTTCTGCTGTCTCGACACAAAGCTAGCAGCTACACAATCACATGCTCTCACACATAAGCAAAAATTAAATGTGCACATGCACACTCATGAGAAAAGTCGCACATATCAGGGCTGCAGGATATTGACAATTAAAATTACTTTTTTTTTGCTGATTATTGCATCTCAGATATGAAGCTTACAGCTTTTTTATACAGAACTTAGTTTTCAAGACTTGGAAAATGTTAAACAAGTATGTTGAGAAACAAAATCAGACAGCATTAGTTTGCAGAAAAGTACAGATTTGTTCTAAAAGCCGGTTTAGCTCACAGCCACGGCTTGTCCTTTTAAATGGGATGCCCTAATCAGATACATACAGTATGTGCTTACTCTTGCTTACATATACAATATAAACATTGAAACAAAATACATGAATTGAACTCACTAAATAAAATGTAAACATGCATTTCATCATCACAGATTTTCCCAAAAAAAAAATGTTTGTTTGTCATTACGAGACAGAGAGAAAGTCTTTCCATCTTTCGGGATGTCTGGTCTTCAACAAGGAGATGAAGTGATGGAGTCTCCGGTTCTACTTAGTTCAAGATTAATAGTCACATTTATTAAATGTGCAGCGTGGAACTAACTCAAAGGTTCTTTCTAGGTTAAGGTTAAGCAGAAGCTGCTTCCACAGGGGGAATGAACAGAAAGAGGAGAGGAGGGTGAGACCATGCTACGTACAATAACACTGAACATGTGTTTAAGTTTATCCAGGCACAAGTCAGTCCACTCACACCAATATATTTACATGCACACTAATATCCAGACCCTTGTCCTTAACAGGCGACTGGTTCAGCTGTCAAAAAATACTTCTCCAAGAAATCCACTGTATGCTAATGGATATCTGTCAGACATGCAATGAGAAGTTAAGCTATTGAGGACACTGGGGGTAATTCTGACCTGCTGAGATGCCGAACACAACCTGAGAACCCCCCTGATATATCTCAGTCAGCAGGAATTAGGGAATGCTGCCATGGGTGCTTTCAGAAAACACCGTAAGGAGACGAGGGTAGGTCACTGACTGGATAAATGCTCACTATCAATCATCCTTCTCAGTTGTCAACATCTGGAGGATGAATGCTGCCAGTACTGCAGCAGTTACTCCCGTGGTCCTGCAGAGCAACTTTAGGGCTTTAGGATGTCACAATGTGGAGGTGAGGCGTTGACAAAAACTTTACTCCGCAGGTCCTAGCAAAAAAACAATGTATGTGGGTGTATTTCAAAAATGGTCTGTATGACTCATATGAGTGTTTTCTGATCTGTTGTTTCAACTAAAAGTTAAGAAGTGCTATTGCTTTGATTAATTATAGAAACCGATGTTTATTTGAAAGAATTTACCCCTTTAAGCAGAACAGTTCTGGCTGCTGCCAACATCATATTCAGAGACAGCAGTTATTCTGGCAGGTGTTTAAATGAGACATAAAAGCCAACATCACTTGTTGTGATACACCTTTGAATGAATGCTCATATTTCAATAGTGGCGGTTGTTTATGGTGTCTAGCGTATCTGTACAGATAGAGCAACGCGAAGAAAAGACTGATGGGTTACTGTGTTAACGAAAGCTGGCAGTGATAAACAGGAACATGTGTTTTATTTCAATAGGAGACTAATGACATCTTGTGTTTACAGGTTTTTATACATTTTATTTTTTTGATTGATTCTATATTTCACTTGCCTGAGTTTATTTTGAATACTGTCGACATCTTTTATGTGGAGTGGCGTTACAGTTTTGGGGTGTTGTTGCACATCTGTGACAAGTTGTCTATGGATGCAATCGTTTTTAAACAGATAAAGCATCTACAGTACCATTTATGTTTATTTGACGATGCTTTGACTGTTTTGTGGTGTTTTTTTGAATTCGGCATCGAATACAGTGAAAAACAATGACCTTGTCCAACAAGATGAATATATGCATACAGTAAGTACATCATGTAGACATACCCATGTGTCTTTGCACATGTATGAGCGAATATTTCCGTGGGGTTAAAGATCCGTTATGCAGATAAGCTCACCCTTCTTTTACCGCAGTAACAGGGTCAGAAGAACAAGAATATCATTACGTTCAAACAGCAGCTCTGTAAAGCTCAGCCTTCCTCTGATGTGTGTGTGTGTGTTTGTGCGCGTCCTTGTGTGTGCGTGTGTGTCCGTGTGTGCATTTTACATCAAAGCATAGAACGCTATTAATAGGGCCACTAATGGACTCTAATGGTAAATAGCCACATCAGCACTCAGTTTTTTGACTGTGTGGTGAATTTATAATGTGGGGGAAGTGATAACAAAACCTAAGTATCTTCTAACTCACCTTTAATTGCGGTTTAGGCCGCTGCAATATAAAGTTTTATTTTGAAATGAGGTCCAGCTCAATGTTAAAGTGAGCTGCTTGAAATTACGAGGTAGTATTTATGGTCTATCTAAAAGTCTGCCTCATCAAGATATGTGTTTGCAGCCTTTATAATCGGAAGTAAAACAAAAATGCCATCTTAGTCAGGATAAACTTGCTTATTCTGAAAGATATTTCAGTCTGTGTGTCCTGGTTGGTGTACATCATAGCAGGTGGCACAGCTAGTTATTTCACCTGTTCACCAGTAAATTATAGCTTTCCAAGCATTACGTATTAACTTTATGTCTACAACTCACCTCCCTCAAAGAAGTATTTGTTGTTCACATCTGATTAGTGCCATCTCTCACTTAACCTCTCTAGGTAATGCCATCCAGGCCTTTGGGAACGGGACAGACGTGGGAGTTTGGCAGCCAATGTCCCCTGTCCAGACCACCACTTCCACCACCACACCCTACCAGAGGAACCGCGAGCGCAACCCCAACACCATCGACAACAACATTAACCCAGACCCTGGCATCTACCACTTCTGTGGCAGCCTACAGGTTAGACATACACACACAGACACAACTGTGTTAAGAGGCTCTCAGTGCGCTTTATCTGACCTGCTGATCTTTCTATCCTTTTCTATCAGTCTCACTATCCATATATCTACAGTGTCTGGTCATATTTAGCTCTCTTACTGCCGGTCTGTCTGTTTCTGTTGCATACCTCACCGCCTCGTCATCCTGTGGCTCACTTTCTGTCTCCTTGTATTTTCAGGCCAGTTTCATTTGTTTATAAGTTAAAACACTGAATCAAATACTAAAAATAAAGGGTTCAAAAGAATCCTGTTGCAAACGTAAGTCTTATTCATGCAGTTTGCAGCCACTTGTAAACTACAAGTGGCTGCAAACTGCATGAATAAGACTGAATGTTTCACTTTCTCCACCAGCCACTTGTAAACTACAAGTGGCTGGTGGAGAAAGTGAAACATTCAGCATCTTAAGAGCTAGATATTCTTTCTCATGAGTTGGTGGAAACCAAACCAGAGCTAAAAGGAGATTGAAAATTGAGCTTACGACTCTAATGGAATGATAATGTCACTCTGTGTCTGATCGATGAGTCTTTCGACCCTCTAGTGGTCAGAAATCACCAAATGCAGCTTTGATAAAAAGTCAAAAACTTGTAATAAGGAAAACTATAAATAAACTTAATACCAGTATTTACTTGGACAAATTTGTTTTAATTTGTTTTCTAAAAATAGTTGTGATTTTTTTTTGTCATCATAGCTTAGTAGTAGTAGACTCAGCAGTCATGCATACAGGACCAGCAGTACGTCACTGCAGCAAATCATTTAGTGAAAGTATTGGTACATTTATAAATACTAATTTGAACTCGTCCTATACTTGTGGTAAAGCATTAAAATGTTAGTTACTATGACTCATTCATCCTCCACTTGGCTTTTTTTCCTCCCACTGTCCAAAGACATGCAGGCTAGGTTAACTGGTGTCTCTAAAATTGTCCTTAGGTGTGAGTGTGACTGTGGTTGTATGTCTGTGTGTGGCTGGCGACCTGTCCAGGGTTGTACCCCACCTTTCACCCCGCAACCCTGTACGCAGGATAAGCGGTTGACGGTGTGCCAGTTTGGCTGTTGACACGTGTGGTCCTGTATGTGTGTCACTCCCATTGTGCCCAATAAGAATCTGCTCTCAGTTGGAGAAGCCACTCCTGCTCTACAGGAACAACAGTTATCTGGCTGATGAAACACAGGGATCACAAGCAGCAATCCTGAACACCGGTGATGGGCTCCTCCTGGGTGGGGGAGGAGGAAGTGGGGTTTGTACTGTCATTACCTGCAGAGCGATGACAGGGACTCAGAGAGCCATTTCACATATAATAATACTGTAACCCGATGAAGCATCATAAAATCAAAAAAGTTATTGTTTACCCACGTTTACAGAAAATCCTCCGGCAATTTCAAACTGAAATCCACCTTAATCATTTCTTTCTGCAAACAACAATCTTAACTATAAACGTCACTTTCTATGTCTATGTTGTTGTACACTGTGCAGAGTATCTGGATTGTTTTTGTTGCTGCATGGGAGAGAACTGTCAATGCTCTCATTGGCGGCTCACCAGGCGCCGTCCCGGTCGGCCAGCATTCAAAGCACAGGAAGCAAAATACCACTGAATGAACACACGGTTTGGAGAAAATATTGCCTGTAACGTTTTGTCTCCTCATTATACTGACAAAAAGAGGGCGATTTTGTTAACGTTTTGATTTTATGAATTACATTTTAGTGTTTTCGTCAACAATATGGCATGGCATCGTCTCGTTTTAGTCAGGGAAAAAAAAAGGTCGTTGACGAATCTATTTTGTTTAGTTTCGTCCGACAAAAGTTAACACCACTAGTAACGGTGTTGATGAGAGCGGTGATCGTGAACCAGAACAGTAGAGCTACCAAAACTATGACATGAAAGATACTAAAATGCTCTGTAGAGCTGAGTGGAAACGCAGAGCTGTCTAATAATTCTGTGTGGCGACCCCTTTCACATTACAGATTGTAAGTTGATCATTTTTTAATATAGAGATATTAATGAATTCAGCTCTGTTGCTAAAATCACAGTTGAATGACATGAATGAACTGTTAAATCTTGCTTTTAAACGCTGTATTTTATATTTATTCATTTTAGCTGATGCTTTTATCCAAAGCGACTTACACTTGCTATATATGTCAGAGGTCTTGGGATGTGTCACAGTGGGGAATTGAACGCGGGTCTCTCACACCAAAGGCATGTGTCTTACCCATTGCTCCATCACCACACATTTACCCATTGATCACTATTTATGGCAAATATGTTTGTGTTGCAAAGACTTACTCTTAGTGTATATTTATCTTCATACAGTGAAATTAATTTTGATATTCTGTAACATTAGAATGCAGAAAGTTTGCACAGTGTTTTTACAATTCTTCCTCCCAATCCTGTGTTTTGAAAAGTCACCTGGTTACCCCTTTGTTTGTTGTTAATTACAGAGTGTGCCTTTAACTTTATGTCCATTGCTGTTTTCAGAAAAACAAGACTAGAATAATAGGACTGCCCCAGAAACACACACACACACACACACACAGATATGTAGGCATTCAGTCCTGCAAGTTTAGTTCACACAGACAGATATTGTAGATACAGTAGATGCAATTACACACTCATGTCAGCACACATAAGTACACACAAATACAAGTGCACTCACTTGCTGACACACACACACACACACACACACACACACACACATGTATATACACACGGTCTGTACTGATAATGAGCTTTGGTGGTGTACTGGTGCGTGTTAGCTGTTGGCACTGCTCTGATAGCACGTCAAATACAAGTTAATGAGAGAGTTGTGTTAAACCATTTTTCTAGTGTGATTTTGTGTGTGTGTGTGTGTGTGTGTAGGCATCAAGGCAGGCTATGTTGTTGTAATGACATACTCTGGGGACAGGCCTGTGAGACGATTCACTCCACTCTCCTCATTGATCTCTCTCTCTCTCTCTCTCTCTCTCTTTCACACACATACACACACCCACATACATGCAGAATAATAACCATTAGCCAGTGACTCAGAACCTCTCAACAGTCAGACAGTCCAACTACCTCGGCATGACAGAAAAGATCAAAGAGTGGAGAAAAAGGAATGAAAGGTGTAAAGCTCCTCAGCTTCCAGTGAGATCTTCTTAGGAACTGGAGGAGACTTGTGCACCTTCCACCTTCCCGTTTGTCAGAGTTCTCAAATTGAGTTTGACTCCTTTGTGAAATGCTCAGACAACACAAGGAAAGTGTTTTTGACTTTAAGCTAAAATTTAAGGCGATCCTGTCTTCTATTTTGTCATCCATACCTGTATTAAAGACGTCTTTTTAGCCATGCCTATGTTGTTCTGTCTGACAGGTGGCCCACGGTTGGTTCAAGCTGAAATATCTCATGAATCTTTACGATTGCTGATCCCCTGATGTTTCCTATTGTGCCACACATGTACTGTCTAAAAGAAGTGGCCGTGGTCATCGTGACGTCACCCGTTGGTTTGTGGACTGCCATTTTGAAGCCTCGAGTTTGGCCGTTAGTGCGCCGCCATGTTGATTTCTTGCAACCAGTGGCTCAGCGTGGAGCTAGCTAGCTTGCTTAGCTAGGTGCATCTTTCTTTTTAACCGGGATGATAATTTTGTCTTTTGTCTAAATTTGTATACTCACCGGAGAAAGTGAGCCAAGTCCTAATGAGCTTTTTCAACGGCGCTGGTTAAATTTACACAGTGCCGTGGGTACGAGTGTCTCTTGCCATGGTAACGACTTGTCAATCACAGATAGTCCCGCCTTGATAGCATACTCTGCTTTCCGGTCTATTTTCCTCTAAATGGGACCATAATTTACTAAATGAACATCATGCTGTATTAAAGAAGACTTGAAACTAGCGATTGAAACCATAAACTCATTATGATAAGTGTTTACTGAGGTAATAAATCAGCTGAGAAGTACAGTCATTTTAACATTATTTCTAATGGAACCGGACTTCTTTTTGCAACCAGAGGAGTCGCCCTCTACTGGCCGTTTGATATAATGCAGGTTTAAGGGACTTCTGCATTCGCTTGTCTGCCACCAGCAGTTCAAAGTTCCACTTGTTCTGTGAAATATCTACTAATTGGCACAACATTTGGCACATACAGTCATGGTTCCCAGGAATTACCTTTTACTGACTTTGGTAATCCTTTTTGTTAAGACGTTTTCTGTCTAGTACCACCATCAGGTCAACACTCATGACCAAATACATGCAAACGTAAATACAGCCTTTGATTTACTTTGCGTTAATTAGCAAATGTTAGCATGCTAATCGTAAACATATCTGCTTAAGTGTCATTGCAAGTGTGTTAGCATGTCAACGTAAGTATTTCGCTCAAAGCACTGCATCACAGATCCGTTAACATGGCTGTAGACTCTAGTCTTGTGTGATGTGAACATATGGCAAGTGAGAAGAAGCTTTCTTTATTTTATTCCTTTTTGTTGTTTTAG
Organism: Micropterus dolomieu; assembly: GCF_021292245.1. NCBI lineage: Eukaryota > Metazoa > Chordata > Actinopteri > Centrarchiformes > Centrarchidae > Micropterus > Micropterus dolomieu. The sequence continues at coordinate 2,269,552 of NC_060161.1, forward strand.
AAGTTAAAACCCTTGAAGGACTGCTTTCCCTTCGTCACACAGCAGAGCTAGCTTGGCCCACAGCAAACACAACACAGATAAAACAACATAAACACACATGTGCCAGAGCACACAGGCATACATACACACACACACACACACACAAATAGTTTACAAGCCCCAGGGCTACATCAGCCTGTTCTTATGAATATAGTTGACTCCAAAGCAGGCAAGATGTGCCCTGGACAAATATGGAAATCTACCACATGCTAATGTGACTTTTCAGAACAGGCAGGTATTAGGCAAATCCAAAACACGTGGACACAAGGCAGGAATATATATATAAACTTGTTGACATCCAAACATTTTTGAATTTGAAATAAGCTTTGCAATTGCTTAATATTATAGGATACTTACAAGGTACAGTAGGCACAGCTTTACATGGTTTTCATATGCATGTATTCATAAGCTAAGCTTTCATAGTATAAGTGTGATATAATTTAAAGGGTCAGGTCACCCAACTTGTGATGAAACAGTGATATCTACCCATGCTGATAGGTTTTAAGATACTGTACCCATCTGTCTCAGGCATCACAGAGACATGTAAGTATAGACTTAAAACCGAAAGTGCCCGAATGTCTAGTGCCAGTGCTACAGTAGATGTAAGTGAGAAAACATGGGTTGCTGCATTTGTTAGTTTTGAATAAAAATGGATATAAACAAATCTTTTAATGCATCAGAAAGAACACTGGTGATTTATATTTAGTTGTCTAGTTGTGTGGTTGTCGTTGTGTTAACCTATTTGACAATTTTATCAGTTTTACAAGTGAGAGACAGGTCTAATCTTGTGTTTTGAGTGACTCTTTTGCTTATAATTGGATCACATATTGGATCCAGAATGTGCCATTAAGTTGATCTCATATTTCAGTCAAGACAAGACTTCTAAAAAGTTTCTAAACTGCTGAATTTGTTGGTTTTCAATCATCTTACAGAGACGTTATAACAGTAAAAAAAAACTACTTGTTAATGGAATCTAAATTCTAAAGTCACAATAATATAATTTAAATTTCCAAATGTTTTGTTTTGAAACACCGAAAGTGCTCTTAGGATTTCAGCAACAAGCTGTAAAAGTTTAGTGTCATTATGCTTTCTCCGTGTTTCTGTCTGTGATGTGAATGTGTTTAAAACTTTTAATGCATCTAAACAATGACTCCAAACACAGATGGGACCTCATCGTGAAACACAAACTGATGTAAGTTTTGGTTAGTCATTGTGTTGCTCAGACCAATTTTCTGTTTCCACTCTTGGAATTCTTGGCTTGTTCTTTTGTTTGCGTGTTTATGCAGAGGCCAGCAAATAGACCATGATTTATAGACATCATTCCACCCGAGCTTTGTCTTTTTTTTTCAGTGCTGAAGCAACGGTGTAATAACAGAATTCAGTTTCTCACCTTCTGTATTACTATGCCTGCAACAACCTGTACATCCCTATTTTTGGTCTGAATTCACGATACTGTATACTGGAGCCATTTATTATTCTGTCACACCTACAGCCGGAGCAAACACACATACACACACACATATAAATACCCAGAAGCCAAAACTGGAGTTACATTCACTAACAGCATTGATCCTGAATACAAACTTTCAGTATGCACACAAGGACACAAGAGAATCTTCTCATAAGCCAAAAACTCCTGCGCAAAGTATCAAATTCATAATCAGATGCGTAATATAGCAAATACAGAAAGAAAATATGAGATGTTCAGATGCTGATTACAAGGCTTGGCTGCAAATCAGCAGATCAACTCATTGTGGGCTTGCAATCAACACAAGTGGTAATCACTGTCTTGTAATTTACCTGAAGAGTAAAGAGGAGAGAATGAAGATTACCAATGTGATGCGTCATCACTGAACAAATGTCATGTACATTTTTCTGTTCAGGACTTGATTGTATTCATTTTTTTTTATTTTAAACTGGAGTAATAAGGTCACGGTTATAGTTAGAGCTTTTTAATAAGGTTTTCTTTAGAGTAAACTCTGAGGTTGGTATGATTTATGTGGCACCTTAACAATAACCATGTGTTGCCGACCTCGTCACTCTGGAGCTGTTTCAGTTGTCTTATCAGTTTGTGCTCCGAGTTGATTGATGCGTGGAAATTACCTCATCCTTATTGACATTTTTGTCTTGTTGTTTTACCAATGAACGACTTAATAAAGAGTTGACACCGCAGTTGTGTTTGAATGAACACATTATCAAACTTTAGATTGTTGCAGTGGTGGATGGGAACTTTACCTCTCTGCCATCCATTAGCCATGGGTTAGTCTGTCTTTCCTCTGAAGACATCAGAGAGAGATTAAAGAGAGATTATCTAAAGATTATATACATTACATACATTTGCATTCAGTAAACTTACAACTTAGAGTCAGTGTTGGTTTATTTAAACCCTGAAGGTGTAATTTTAGTTGCCTAAATCTACGCAGACCTGGACGACATTGACAAAAATGTTAATATTCCACTATTAATAAGCAGTAAGTTGCTTGAAAAACGCAGTCAAGAAATTAAAGCATCATCACAGAGCAGCCTCTTACATTTACACACATGAAAAATGTGTGTGTGTGTCTGTGTGTGTGCGCGAGAGATGGAATCAAAGACGGCGTGAGCGTGCGACAGCCACTGAATGATAAATCGGAGATGAAATCTGATTCTGGGTTTGACTGTCCCTCTGTGCTGAGTCTCGCTGTTCTTCTCCTTTGAGTCATAATATCAGAGGCTTTAAAAGTTTAACAGGCTCTCAGGGTAAACTCTTCAAGGTTATTGTAGTTTTTCCAATTTGGCTTTAGTTTCCAATCTGCTTTTTGTGATCAGATCAGCACCGGGCTTTCATAAACGTACAGACTGAATGTGATGGTTTTTTGAAGTTTAGTCACAGTGTTTGAACACTGATGTCTTTGTGTTGTTTGTACCTGGTGTGTAAACGTATTGACAGAATATTTTCAGACTAATTAGATTTTAGATTGTTCCATCGAATGTTGATCAGAGCAAATTAATTAATGCAGATCCTCGTGTCGACTTTCACTTCAGTCTCAATTTGATAGTCATCAAAGCACTAAAATGCTGTTGTGTCGTGACTTAACATGCAGACTTTAAGATATTAGTTAACCTTGAAACTTCATTAATATATTATCTGTGTCATGATCTTTTGTCATTAACAAAAGTACAAACATGAATCTTTTTTTGTGGATGTTTTTCGGGTTGTAACATGGATTGTGATTCTTTTTATCTTTTCTGTTGCAGGCTCAGAAATTGAAGTCAAACTCAACTGCTGATGGGGTCTTCTGTTTGGTAAGTTTTTTGTCATTTCATTTTGTGAAATTCACAATTCAGTCATGAGACAATGAATAAAATGTTCAACAAATGTAGTTCTAGACAAAAACAGAGTCACATTCTACTTAAAATTTAACTTCTAGTCAATTAAAAGCAACTACATGTCATGACAGGATAAAATACTTGAAGTGATTCAATAACAACTTTCCCAGAGTTAGGCAGGTCTGTCCCATCTTGGCATCTTGGCATCTGATGTTGTCAGTTAATTAAAATGTTCCCTCTGAACTTCCTTGTAAAAAGAACTAATTTTCTCACCCTCTTACTTCTTTGTTACAATTATTACAATAGAGTTATACCAAAATAACATATTTCTGACGGAAAATAAAGATGCCAGAATAATTGTAGTGACAAATTGCCCTGTTTGAAACAAGTTTCAAGTCTCTGCAAGCAGATTATTGCCGTGCATTTGGACAACATTAGGGTTGTCCCTGACTAAGGATTTATATAGTCGAATCAGAATTACACACAGTAGCTCTGCTTTAATCTTGAGAAGCTGCAGCTACATACATGTTCATTACTCACTTTAACTTACACTGCTTTTCTGGCAAAACCGAGGATTATTGTTGACCCGTTTCTCTCCGCTCACCTGCCACTGTGTGCACGTTGCGGTTCCTCGCAGATCTATTCCAAGTAACTGTATGAAAACGATATAATATTCTTTGTGTGGTTCCTCAGTGGTGATAGATGACCCGAATGTCCCACGAGGTGCCGACAACTCGGCACAACATCAGCTGATGGTCTCTCTTCCTCATCTGCCACACACACACACATACGCTGAACCTTAAGTGCTAGGGTTAAAATTTTGGATTTATTCACACACTTTAAAGAGGTGGTATTATGTTTATTTTCAGGTTCAAAATCTTATTTAGGGGTTGTACCAGAACAGGTTTACATGGTTTAATTAAAAAAACACCATATTTTTTGTCATGCTGCACATTACTGCAGCTCCTCTTTTCACCCTGTGTTGAAGGCTTTGTTTTAATTATGGAGTGATGCATCTTGCCTCTTCATGATCTTTGTTGGGAGTTGCACACGCACAGTTCCTAGTTAAGGACTACTAGCCAATCAGAAGCAGAGAAGGGCGGGTCAGTGAGAAGCCGGTATACAGCTTCGGTTCAGCTGTATATCCTCTTACCAGCTTAGCAATATGGACTGGAGCGAGAGTTTCAGAGTGATGAGTTATTAATCTGTAACAAAAGTATCTTTAATCCATAAAGTTTTAACTGAGCTCTGTCTCTACATCACAGTAACAACTTTATGTCCAGTGTTTGGAAGGGAGAGGAGAGGTGTGTGCTGCAGCTCACTGTTTTTCCACCGGTGTTTTTGAGGGCGTGTTGGACTAGCCGTTTGGCGAGCGTTATATGACGCGCATGTTGCTTTCATCCCAGTGACGTCACAGGGATGAAAGGGAAACGGCTGGACTACAAACAAGCTGTTTTAAGGCAGTTTTCTGTGGGAGATGGGAACTCCCTTTTTCATTTTGCAAACCTAATACATGTATAAAAAAATATATATAACTCAACAGTGGAGAGGGAAAAAGGCAAAAAGCATAATATGACCTCTTTAAAAATATTTATTATTAAAAGCTTCTTTCTTTTCACAGTTTTATTTACAGCATTATATGTTGAAATGTATATCATAAGAGGCTGTATATTAACTTATTGGGAGAAAACCTGTAGTTCTATGTAAAATGAGACGTTGAGCTCCCCCATATATCCATAATGGTATGATCCATCTTTCATAACGCCACTGCGAAGATTCGACTGTGAGATTGGCTCGTCGAATCAGGCTCCACCCATCGAAGCATCAAATCTTCGACTATTCGTGGTCAGCCCTAAATAACACATATTTTTTGCATAGGTATGCCGGGTCAAAGAATTATGTCTTTAATCTGGGGAACATTTCACATCCTAAAAATTCTGGCACACAACTTGTGTTGGGAGATGAAATCTCAAACCATTTCAGTATTTTATCTCAGGAAACAATTTTATCTAAGACCACAAAGCGATTGCTCGAGTTACCAAATAATCACAAACTCTGATCCAACCTCGCTGTACTCGCTCACCTTCCTCTGACAGTGATTGCCGTGGCAATCCTTCTTGCCTCCTTTGTAAACTCCTGTTCTTTGTAGTTCCTTTGAGGCTGAAATGGGTTTGTTGCTTATCTGGTGGCTTTTAAAGTTCACTGTAAATGTCATTGTACAATAATAAGGCACGGTTATGCGCTGGACTGGCATTTAATAGAGGTAGGGACAGGTCTCGGGGAGATGACCCAGCCGTTAGCTTGCAGCTTTATTAGAACGCCAAAGACCAGTGGTGGAGCTCTATACACACATACTTATGCATTGTGGCACATGCAAATGCACACACACACACACACACACACACGCACAAACGCACACATGCTTTTCAGCTTTCCACTGTGGCATTCTAGCTATAAAAACAACCTTTTGATACTGTGTCATACCAGAAGAATATATTTAGTAGTTTTTGTAGGTGATATTATTGAATTTAAAGCCTGATGTCTTGAAGTATGCCACCTCTTCTGTGCATGAATTAAATTATTTTCACCTACAGTCCATTTTGTGTCCTAGTGTGTAAGATGCCGGTAATGGCAAACAAATCACCAGGGTATAGACAAATAAAATGTCAAATTCTCCAATGTGTGATGCGTATATGAATAAAGATAAGTACCTAAGTACCTAAAAAAAAAAGCTACAATGGCGCATGATGTTTGAAATGTTTGGCAGCCTTTTATGTTATTGTTGGTTTATCATTTATCAAGCTGTCATGAAAACATTCCCAGAATCTGCTGTGGATTAGATCCAGAGGCACCTGCCACAGCTGATTCATGAAACTTGTGTATGCCATGTTATGTAGAAACTAGTTGTCTCTGAAATACATATTTTCCAAGGCAATGTGAGGTCAATCTTACTTTGAGAAAGAAGGAATGTATATATACTAACTTTTATATACAAACCAGATTGAGCATAATGCTTTAAATTTAGATTTTAGCACAAATGTTCACTATATTCCCCTTAAACTAGGAATATATTATTAAAAAACGCTAGTGCATAAACAGCTGTCCGTTGCAGGGCAAAGGCTTAATCACTTTAAATAAATATTTCACTAATCCAGCACATTTAGCTTTGCCTGTCAAGCTTTACATTTTAAGTTTACAATTCAACTGTGGCATATTATATAACCTGTACATTGTAAACATATCCAGAGTCATCATTTTTGGAACAATGGGTTCTTGATTTCAGATGTTAGCACACAAAAGCTGGCTTCCCTTTTCCGATGACAACTGTTGATTTTGCAGATTGACTGAAATGACTGTCACTGCCAGATTTGAACAAATAGAGCTACCTAGCTACCTAGCATTGCATGAGTAATTTGGTGGGAAAATCTGTCCCCATGTGACTTTTTAATGTGTTCAGCTGACTCGTTTGTAAAAAAGAAGCCTGCAAAACAGACGACATAAATGGTATCATGCTAATTCGTTGGTGTAATGATGCAAAAAAGCTTATGTCCCAGATGAAAAGTCCTTACCAGATGACAAGGGTTCATGCAGAAGACATGAATATTGTTTTTGTATTTCAGGGAAGAGCCATCATTACATGTTGAAAAGGAAATATCTGTGAAAATTTAATAAAAACCACAGACAATGAGCGTCACATAGCTCGGTATGACTGTTTTTTTTTTTTACTAAACTCTCTCCTGTGCCTCTCTGTGTCTCTCTCAGGACCCTCAGCTAGTCGGCCCAAGTACGTCCAACGCCATCCCGAGGAACTCGGCTGTCTCCAAACGGCCATCAGGCCTTGCCTCTCTGCTGCCTCCACTGTTCTGGCTGTGGTACTGCAGCCTGCAGGCGCTCTCCACGCCAGGCGTCTTGTAGCCTCATCGCTTCGCAGCAACAAACTACAACGGACTGACAAACACACATTTGTATAAAAGAAAGAGCAAAACAAGAAATTATATCCTTTCTTCTCAGTAATACCTGTTGTATTTTTATTTCCCCTATAGATTCTATCTCTCTTTTTATTCCTACTTTAATTTTTTTAATGAATTTTTGGATTTTTGTTTTGTTGTTTTTTGCATTGCAGCTGCGTGCTAAAATGGTGATCTACTATACGTGTTAACTCAGTTTGGCTGTGTGTTTCCTTCCGGATTAGTTGGAAAAAAAGGGATTTAAAGCGTCCATGTTGGGCAGAAATGAGAAAATACTCGAGGACTACATTCCAATAAACCACAGCTGGTTGCTCTTGGAAAGGTACACACAATGTATATTAGCATTGAGTCGTCAAATCAGTTTTCACCCACGTCTGTTTGTGTGTTGAGGCTATAAGTGGGATCTTTCGTCACAGTCAGTTCAGTGATGGCTACATTTTATCATTTGGGCAAGCTTTTAGGTGTTATTCAGTCTCCTCTGTGGTTTGTGTATGTTTTGATAATGACGTGATCTGGTATTTTACATTTTTATGAAAGGTCCACGTGGATATTTACCTGAGAAAAATATCACTTGAATTTTTTTTTTTTCAGGGTGAACACCAACAAATTAAAACAAGTTAGAACATCTGTGCCCAAACCGTCTTTACTGTAGCTCGTACTGAACACACATCGCCGCTGGCAAAAGCACACAGGCGAAGACCCACAAACACATACTGCACATTTTCACACATTCAGACAAAAACACACAGAAACACACTCACCGCCAGGCTTTCTGCTCCCTTTTTTTTTTTTTTTTTACACCTGGTTTTTGCCAAATGAGTGATACTCTGAGGTCACAGGACACACGCTGCTGTGGATGGCTGAATCCACTCCACTCATTAGTGATTGTACATACTTGTAACAGTCTAAGCCACATTCAGTGTTTCTCTATGGCCGGGGACGGAGAAGCTGTTGCAGTTTCACCTGAACATTTGTTTTTCTTTTTTAGTTTTGATGTACTTTGCTGCACTGCGTCCACAAAAACAAGAGCTAAGGAAAAAAATAGGCTTATTGTTGTAGCGTATATTCAACGGTAACACACACCTCCATCGATGCAAAGCGTCCTTTTCTTTCAGTTCAGTATTACGACTTGTTGCCTCAATTGTAAAATTGTCGACACGTGTTTGGGGAGGAAGCGACTGCTTGAAATTGACCATTTGCTAAACCCAAATACTCTTAGGTACCATCACAACAACCGTGGAGTTTCGTGTTCTAGCATGGCATGTATGCAGTATCGCTACTTGACATTGGTAGTTATTTCTAGAATAATATGTCTTTGATTTCAGATGGAAAATTCTTTACATCTGACCTATTTGAAAATGTGAATACTGAATAAGGGGTTTGTGTTACATATGTTGCTAACTCAGGACTGCGATATCAGCAGTGCTAAAGCTTGTAATATAGATACCAGGCAAACAGTCATCATTTGATGACTCATTTAGGAGATATGGGAATAAAGTAGAAGCATTGTTGTATTGAAGGATAGAGCTAGTTAGCACTGCAGCGTTATAAGGAAAAATTTAAGCATTGTTATTTTATTATAATGTGACTCAATTTTATACAAAGGTAAACTTGAACAAACAACACAAATTAGAGAAAAGAGAAATGGCTTTGAGGATGGGTTTGACAAGCATAACCTGGGTAAGCATGCTCCGGCTGCCAGTAGGTGTGCTAACATTAGCAGCAAAGAACTGACACTGTTTAACCCATTCCCTGCACTTTTACCGACACCACCCTTTTACCTGGTTGGATTCTTTTTAGTTGCCCTGTGAACACCACTTCAGCATGTTGATTGAACTTCAAAGTGTAAAAAAAAAATGCTTTGCGTAGCTGTAGTTGCTAAGTTTCGATTAAAGAATTATTGTTCGGGGGAGGGGTTTAGCAAACGGTCATTTCTGTCTTTTTATGAGCCTGACTTGTTACTTACTGTGTGTGAATCGCCAAACCACTTTTTGTATGTCTGATCCAGAGGACTGCTGGGAAAATCCCAGCCACAGCATCGCAATCTTATTCAATTCTCATATGTAGACGCAGGCATATGGTTTTCGAACTCTCCAAACAGGAAATAAAGCTCCCAACAACACATGATCAAGACGTTCACATACATCACTGTGGCATGTTCAGCAAGTTACTTTAGCCATTTGGACAGTGACAGGAGCATTTCTGACACGCAGCTTGGGTTTATGTAGCTTTTCAAAACATGATTAATGTATAGCAGAACTTAAATGTTATTTACCGAGCATAAACATGGTATATGCACTGTATGTACTTGGCTGAAATTATAAATTGGACAAATAAATGTCTGATGATATTCTATTCCAGAGCATTGTGAGCTATTTTGACATTCAGATACAACATAGAGTACATTGAATAAACCAGAATATTGTTTTTTATAACAACTTATGTGTATATTTCTCCCAGTATGTACATGATTATTGCATCTGAGAAAGAGGATATCAATAACTCTCCTACTGTAGTTAAAAAGCCCCATTTATGATGTTGCTTAAATATAGTATTGAGTTTTTTGGCTAAGATTTAAAATTATTTTTCTATCTTTTACTAATTTTTGCTGTTTTGATGAGTTGAAGTGAAGGAGATGGACTGGTTACAGATAGCTCATATTTACATTTTTTTACTGTAATTATTTTGGTTTTTAAGGCTGAAATAATTCTAGTGACAACAACTAGAAGTCGAGCAAGAAAGAAATTGTGATTGCATGATGATTAAGAAGGAAATAAATCAATCAGACAAATATATTCTACACAGCACCATTAAAGGCTTTTTTATGGTATATTTGACCAGAAGTGGGTAAGTGGGAAAATTCCCACAGACTGGACGTGTGCATTGTGGATGGAAAGTTAAACAGAAATGTTATGAGTTGCTACATGATTAAAACCTACATTACATTTCTCAGAATTGTGTCTTATAGTACATCTGATCATTTCATATTTGAATCCCAGTGTCATGTCTTCATTGGCCCTGGACTATGAAGTAAAGTTTATACATGGGCTTTACATTTCTTTGAAGAGTTCCTCTGAGCTGAGCTAAAGTTAAATATGTTTGCTGTCCATATCCACCCAGCCTGTTGTTTCAAAATACCAAAAATGGATTTTTGGAGATGCAGACTCCCTCTGATATACGGCATCATTACCGTCTTAGCTTGTGAAAATGTAAAATCTATTGTACAAAAGTTATGATTAAAAACTGTTAAATCACCCAGACTGTTTGTACGTGGTGTTATTTCACTGAACAAGGATGAGAGGAACCAGCAGACATGTGGAAAATACAGATAGGATAGGTGACATAAACGATTAAAGAACATTTGAGGTCAGTTGAGGTTATCCTGAGGGTCTGATAAGACCGTACGAGTTAATGTTGCTGACCTCGGGCTACCAAGCCAAAGGAAAAGTGAAGAGCGAAGAGATGAGACCGGATAAAGAAAGAGTCATCTGAGGTTTCTGGCAGCTTTTTAGCTTTGGCCAACTGGCGTGAGGAGGAGAGGTCACATCAGGCCGACTCTCTGTGATACTGTATTAGTGCTGCATGAGGAGAAACAAAAGGCAAACCAGACTAAAGTTAATCCTGTAGGGTTGAGGTGGATGTGTTCACCTGCAAACAACTTGGTTGATGAGTCATTTTATGTTCAGTTTGAATCTATTACTACTTACATTATCTACTGAGATAACTGAGAAATTACATTAGAGAATCTTCAGGCTTGTTAACCTCTTATATAAAATTAAATTGCATTAATTTCAGGAGTTGTTGCAGCTTAAAAGCAATTTTTAGTGGATTGAATTGGAAGAAGGCCAAAAAAAGTCAATAAAACAACTTACTCTATTCTCCAAAAATGTTTAGACGTTCAGTTTTTCATCATTTCTTCTTCAAAATAACAGTTCCAGGAAGGCTTCCTGAGGCTGAACTCAATTACCATCCAACAATGCTCATGAAACACAATGACCTTGCAGAATAACGAGGAAGGCAAGTGGCACCACCAACGCAGTGTTTTTCAGCTCTGTAAGAAAATGTACCGACAACCTGTCAGTCAAAATGTGAGGACGCAGTAACTCAAGCTTATTAGTGATAGACACAGTAGGTTGGGTATTTATTACAGGTGGTGCAGCTGGGGATAGGAGGGGTGCAGCCACACCCAGGTCCAGGACCTCAAGGGGTCTCAAGGGACCCAGGCGAACCATTATCAGTTTGTGAACAATTGGATGGGTACAGCTGAAGTGGACCACTTTTTAGCAAGTGGCACTACTGTAATAGTCACTGGAACTAATATTTTTTTGTGAAATGGTACCATACAACCGAATTAATAACTGTTTAAAAGTTATCTACAGTCCTTTTTGCAGCAAGGACAATTCAATTTACTCTTTTAGACAATTCAATGTTTCATATAACTACTAAATTAATTAGATTGTTTAAAAAAAAAAAGTTAACATTATAACCAATTAAACTAAAATCAACCTATACCAGTCAAAATAGCCATGAAAGCTCATATTATAAATGGTAAACCAACTAAAAGGCAACATAAAGGCTATCTACCTGCATTTAATTACATAATTAACTTAATACATACTGTTAGTAAAAAAAACATGTAAATTGATGTCAGCAGTTTAGCTGGTTACAGTAAACTATCTCAGAAGGTCTAATTAAATGGCATAAAATAAAAATGTGGGGAACATTAGGAAATTGACTTTGGCACATTACCAACAGATGTAGCTAGACAGGAACACAGTTAAGGAGAAACACAGTGTCACTCGTTTTCATTAACACGGTCATCTTTTTAGTTAACACCAACGACACTGCTGAGGGTTTAATGACAAACCCCCCCCCCCCAGCTTGTCGAGTTTGTCACAGTCAGCCAAGTCTATTGTGCAATTTTGGCGTCATCCACCTGAAACGCTGCTGAAACGGAGTGAGTTTGTTATATTAAACGCTGAGAGTGAAGGACCGACTGAAGGCCTGACTGTGAAGCAGAATCAGGCTCAGACAGGTGAGTAACAAACTGCAGGACAGGCCTCGTCTTTTTGTGTATTTCTGGCGTGATTACGGATGTTACTCTGGTGTTTGTGTTGCTTGCAGGTGTCCTATGTTACTGTTGATTGTATTAGAAGTTTTGGGCTGTTTGATTTATATGCACTTAACGTTATTAATTGTTGTTGCACTGGCTGCAGTGCACAAGACCCCATTTTCTTTATTGTTTTGAGTGAGTTCTTTACTATTTTGTGTTTAATTCTAGTAAATATCAGGGAAGGAGTGTCTGACTAGCCCACATACTGTAAACTGAATGAATATTTGGCCTGGTGGTGGAGTTTATATATCAACCTCTGTGGAAAGGGTGTAGCTGCACAAAGCCATTACCTGAAACTATAGAAGTGCACATAACTTACCAGGAATAATACTGACAGTTCTGGTGATGGTTTATAAACCACCGTTAACAAATCTTCCTTCTCTGTGTGGCTGTTGCTGTTGTTTTTGACCTGAATCATTGAAACACTCTTATGAGAAGAGACTGTATAAAAAGTTAGATCTACCCCTGAATGATAACTTCCCTGCTGCTCTACTCTGGTCCAGAGTGTATACATGAGACCGTGAGTCGGCTCAGAGCTGTAGAGTTATTAATTATAACCACTCTTCTTACAACTCCACGGAAAATGGCCATGAATTGGATGGAAAAATGATGGCTTAAACAGGCCCATTTATGACAATGTGTCATGTAAAGTGGTGTTGATAGTCACTGACATAAAGGACATCCACAGACGCATTTGAATAAAAAATTAATGTAAAACAGAAAAGGGTGACGGGAAAATGGTCTGACGTGTGCACATCATCGTCATAAAATGCCAGAAAATGAGTTTGACATTTGAATATACTTTATAGTTATAATTCTGCAATATCTTTCAACACTGCCATTAGACTAAATGCACACACTCAAGCTCTAATACAGTGCTCCATAATAACTGCAGTATAACCACATTTGCCAAGAATTTTGTTTCGGAAGGGGCCGTAAAGGATCTGAGTCACTGTTCATTATGAGCACTTTTTACTTTGTGATACTTGAGTACCTCTTGCAGATAAATAGTTGTATCTACATTTGAGAAACAACTTTAATTCAGAACATTTACCCTAGGATTTTCATACTGAGGCATTTTTAAGTGAAAGATTTGAGTACTCACTTAGAAATGAAGCACACGCCTGTTTTCCCCGTTGCTTGTATCAGCCACTATTCTGCTTTTAATGTGAGGTCTCCGGGTCACGCCCCCGAGCCTCTCTCGTGCTACAGCGACAACATGCAGCGCTAACGACATGCAGTCCACTAACACCATAAAACAACCGGCTCACGGCAAAACACAGGCTCCACGTAAGGATACAAAACAACAATAAAGGTTTATGTGCTGAAGCCCATCAGACCAAACAGGCTCAGATGATGTCGAGTAAGAACAAAGTGAGCATTAGTAAAGCTGGACAAACACAGAGAAAGTCACGTTAGCTCGCCGGCTAACGCCAAGCAGTTACTAATGTTGTTTGGTGCAAAGTTATATTGCTTTCACATTCCTTCACCAACTAACGCCACCCGTGTTACTTTCCTCTGTGCCACTGTTATGTCAAAGTGTCAAAGCCTGCAAGAAATTATGTAACGGTAAAAAGCAAAAGTGGAGCGGTTTGTTCACTATCCTATTGTAATGCAGCCACGAGCAGCCACCAAACGCTACAGTAGCTCGGACCTGCTGCTGTTTGCTTCATAACGTTCGATTTAGATTTATTGCCTTTTACCGATACTCAGGTACACAGCTCCTCCACCTCTCAGTCGCTGTAACTAACATGACCCACATAATATAAAACCCAGAGGAAGAAACATCCACATCCACACATAATCTCGTTATAATATTCAGTCCAGCTCACTAACCGTTTCATTATCATCCAATACATTTAGCTGTGCTGACACTGCTGAGCCTCCGGTGACAGATTCACAGATAGTAAAGACAGTTACTGAAAGCAGCAGGCGAGCTAACAATGTAGCATGCCGGCTAAATGCAGTGTAACTTTATCATGTAACGAGCATGGATTAGTTCAACATCAAGCTGATAAAAATATTACTGTAACGTTGTAGTGGGAGTTTAGCTGAGTTTCTATCATGTTGTGTGAAGCTGGCTCCCTGCCTGTCTATAGCCGCTCTCACTTTGCCTTTTTTCGGGAGTACTGTGCCAATATGCCGGTGTCTTGCCGCGCTGAATGAAAGGTACGGCGTCGGTGTTGATCTGCCTCCGAGACGGGTACGTTGAAGTAACGGAGCCTGAACATGTCTGAGTGAAAAGCTAGTGTGTTTCTGCGTTTATTGCAGGATTTCTGTATGAAAGCGGTTGTGTTTCGGATTATGCTCGCTCATGAGTTCAAGCGAGCACGCGTACGAGCACACGCCTGGTAGCAATCTTAAAACTGCACCGCTAGTGGCCGCTGAAAACTACATAATGCCCCTTTAAATGCTAAAGTTGTTGTTACCTTGTCCGTGGTCCGCTAGCAGAACACCGGCTGCTTTCTGATCAGGCGCCGTCGTGCGGTTGCCGAGGCGACATCAGTTTTGTTTTACGGTGGACAGACGGTAACGTTACAGAGTTGTTGTTGTTTTCTTTAGCTTGAAATAATCCCAGACTTTGTGTGTGCTATATAGTTATATGGATTAAACAAAGCATCGACTGAGGATTTACAGTCTTATTGTTGACCCTTTTCTCTCTGCTTGCTCGCCTGCCATTCACCGGTCTTGTGCAGAGTTCTGCATGCGTGCCCTGCGGCTCTGCACGTCGCGCAGCGTAACGTGCAAAGTTGATGCTTCCTCTGCAGACTGCTTTACTCCTGCGTGTCATGTGACCATAATCGCGGCCTTTGTGATTACGCAATCTTGTTTTATCATATTGCGATATGATCACTTTTCCATTTAATAAAATAGTGTGATCAATAGTTAAATACCCAAGTTAGGTTTAAATCTAGACATATGACTAGTGGTGACGCAATTAGTCATGATTGTTATAAAATGAATACACAACATTTTTGATAATGGAAGAATCATTTCAGTTATTAACTAAAGATCAAATTTGGAGATTTGCTGTTTTTCCATGTTGATATTATTGTAAATGATGAAAAACCTTAGGTCTTGGACTGTTGGTCGGATGAAAAAAGCATGTTGAAGGTGTCCACTTTGACATCTAATGTGCAGTTTTTATTGTTTTTCTATGTTATACTTTAAATGTTGATTGCATTGTCAGTTATTTGAAGACATAGAGGCTTCATCCTTCAATTGTATCCAGTCTGAAAACCCCTTGTAACTTTTAAGGCAGCTGTTGACATGTTTGCATACATGAAGTTTCCTTTTCCTTTCTCTCCTGTGCAGAGGTGTGGACACATCATTACTGACGACACAATTAATAGATGAGGTGTTACATATGGGCTGTACGAATGAAAAAGGGTTAATTATGGATTCACGGATTGATTTTAAAAAGATACTACACGTTGTTTAATGAAAACATCAAAGCACTGTGACCTAACATGTGAATTTCAATTAAAATTTCAATAACCATCCAGCTTTTCTCAACCAGTCATCCGAGGACACTTCCTTTACCCAAATAAAGCAGTAAATAAAACAGTGTCACACAAATACATTACACAACCCTGATTAAACCCCAGCAGCTGCAAAACAGAACTGCAAAGACACCTATCAAATATTACATCCAGTGAATGTGGGGAACTGGATTTTTCATAGCAGGCAGAATTTCGCATGCAGAGAGTGAGCTTATTAAGAGTCATTAAAGTCCTCTTACTGTTGAATGGCGTCAGTGGATAATGAGCACTGTGAGCTTTGATGACGGCTGCTGAGCACAGTCAGGTATTACCTGGATTTTGTGCCGGAGTGACTTGAGAAGAAGAAGAATCGTACCTGCAATTACATTATTCTTGAAATTGATGAGAATGAGCTTCATCTGTTTCTCTACACTGCAATAATCTCTTAAATTGGTAATTGACCCGAAGTCTTAATCTCCTTGCAGTGAGTTATTTGAACCTGTTTCCTATTAACTAAACATCAAGTTTATTATTGTGTATTCTAGTGAAGCCTCGAGTCTCGTTGCCTTATTCATCCTTTTTGCCAGGGGCCTAGTTTCCACTATGGGTTTTGGAAACTTTACTACCCACTACTGTAAGCACTTTAATACATCGTCTGTTCTAAGTGTTTCGCTGATTTCGAGCTCAGGTTTGATTTTCTTTGTTTCTGTGTTTGCGTTGTGGGATTCTCACGCCGGGGTGTCAAAATGAAATGAATGCCACATTTGAGTTGTTAGCTTCTTCACATTTTATTTGAGGACTGATTGCATTGATATTGCACATTTTTTGTCTAATAAGCACCTTGACTTCAGCGTCAAGGATCTTTAGGGCGTGTGATGCACGTGAATAATAACCAGAATATAACTGAAAGAGACTTGACATTCGACTTGGCTCTCATGCTGCAGTCTCATCTGCTCACACTCGTAACAAGCTTCCTGATATTATATAGTTTATCAATACCATATCTCTTTTCATTAATGGACAGTTTATAAGAGGAGGTCATAAAACTTCACATAAACACGTTGGGTCTCCCGACACCAGCGTGAATTAACATCTATTAATGCATCACGAGGGAATCGCTGTGCGACGCAGTAAAATCCTGTGTGGCCAATTCATGTCACTATGACAAATAGGTCATGAATACTAATAGATGTGTTTGTTGTAATTATCTTTGGTTCTTTACAATCATGGTTTAATTAGGCAGGTTTTTTATAAATGACTGAACCTTTTTTTTTCTATCTTTTTTTTTATTTTTTTTTACCATGATGGGGTTAGTACATTTTTTTATGTTATTGGTCAAATTACTAACATAATTAGTAGAGATAGAATCATTTGTGTAATTAAAGCGCAAGACTGGTGTTCAATCCCTTTAAAACACCCAAGTCAACAATGTATTACTTGTTAAACTTTTTCAACCTGGACCCTGTTTTCCCATGTTTTTGTGACTAATTGGGACATTTTCCAAAACCACCAGACAGTAATTTGTAATTAAAACTGCTGCCTCGATCGGTTAGTTTGTGTGTATTATTGTTTGACCTTGGTGTTTTTAACCGTTTAGGTCACACAATAATACACACAAACTAACCGATCGAGGCAGCAGTAGACCAGAAACTCCCCAGTTCTTCAAGATAAAACTACTGTTTTTGAACAGAGCGATATAGTGGCTGTTTCTGATTATTACTCAGAACACTCAGTGGCAAAAACAAGCACCTAGTGGACGTACTTTGATGGTGTGCAAGCCCTGTTTAGCTGTTGCTGACTGCAGCACGCTTGTCACACTGACACAAAAAACATGAGAACATAGGGTCCAGGTTTAAAAAGTTACCCTTTAATACTCCCCTAGCCTGTCTGTGGCTCGTCAAACCCACTAAAAGACATCCATCTTTAAAAAGTCACATATCATTTAATTTCCTAAAACAACTGGTCACTGTAGTTTTTAACAAACATTACTAAAACAGGAGGAGTGCATTTGTTGGGGACTGTTTTCAGAGGCAGGTTAATCCACATGTGGCGCTGTAGTGGCTGTTTGGGGCAAATTAAACCACAGTTCATGGTAAAGAAGACACGTCAACCAGTGCAGCAGAACAGTGTGGCTCATTGGTGTGTTATATAATAGTTTTTGGATGACAAAGGAGTATTAACTTATACACTCTTTGGATACAGACACAATACTTGCTGGTAGGATCAGTTTGAGTGAGAGAAAGTACTGTAACCCTGTAACAGTTATTTAATCGTTAGTACAATTGAAAGTTAGCAAAATGTCTGTGTATGCTGTCGTCTACAGTTCTTAGAAAGAAAGAAAAAAATCGGGATTGGACAAGACAATTGCAGTTCGTACGTCTCTAATATACAGTGTTATTTTTATGTAATTCTATTTTTTATTCCATTACAATTTCACTGCCTTTTCATTACATTTGGTATACAAGTCTAAAACTCAATTCTCAAGCAATTCAGTGTTCGGTTGTTATTAATTCAGCCTTATTTGAAACTGAAGAAGATTCCAAAGTTTCAATATGGAAAAATGTGTGTGATGATGCATAAGATGGACATAGAACTGCTACATGGGTCCAGATTTGGAAACCCAGAGTCGGTCCCATATCAAGTTCAACAACACTGGCTTATTACCCACAATCATCTCAATCAATTCTGGGCCTGACCTGATTTGTTTTATTTTTTTATTGATTATTAAGACCATGCGACCTGACCTGTAATCAAATACACAGGTACTCCCTCACTCAGTTCATGCCTTATTTGTTTTTTACTTGAGCTCGGCAAACAGCCAAAGCAGCCTTAACCTGGCTGAACACAAAAAATTATGGTAGCATCTAAATGAAATGTTGGAGCAGTGAAGAAAAAGATTTTGTGTTTCTTTTTTCATTAGTTAAAAAACTAAACCTGGGGCAAATCAGGTTTTTAGGCATTACGTTTCTTTTTATATTATATATTTTAACGACTTTTAAGAAAGCCACAGAAAATCCACGAGTCACAGAGCTACAATGAAGTATAAATAAAAAGAAGAAGGAGGAACACAGAGATTACATTGTGACACGCAGTGTTTCCCCATGAATGGGAAAATCTGACAAAGCAGGAAACTGGCCACCGCGACCCGTCAGCTGACCCTCCGGCAGGCGTCCACACTGTCTCTGTGGTTACTGCTCACATAATCAAGCTGATGCAGTGCGTCAATGGCTTCACTCCGTCTCTTTCATCCTTCATGTCTTTGCACTTTGTGTCCGGAAAGGGGGCAAAAAAGGTCATTCATTGTTAGCGTAGACTGCCACTTATGACACAGCAGTGCATGCTGGGATTGAGTAGAGGACGGCGCTTACAGGAGAATTCTTTACAGCGTCATTGAGGCTGGCTGACTGGTTGGTGGTGTGTGTGTGTGTGTGTGTGTGTGTGTGTCGGTATAAGAACAACAGTGTGTTTTGTAATCCTGTACACCCCCCCTGACCCCCCGGCTGACTCAGTCACTTGTCCTCAGACTGCGGCCAAAAGTAATCGCCGCAATTGGTGCATAATGGCATAAAGATTGAGGTCTGGATGGGGCATCAATCACAAGGACGTGGCTCAGCTGACCCTGAGTCCTGAACAAGAGGGAAGACCAAGGGGGCGCGAGAATGGGGAATGAGGCAGTGAGAAGGGCAGCAGAGACTGAAAGGTTCCCGTAAGCTGGCGAGAAAGCATCAAGAAAGACGGACAGGATAGAGAAAGGAAAATGGGTTGTGAGCTGTGTGTGTGTGGGTGCATGGACATAAATGGGATCTAAAAGCTCACATTTGGCAGACGTGATGTGTGGTTGACTTAGCTAATTTAATCAAGGATTCGCTCCAGGTTAAATGTTGTACTTATGTCTCGAATTTGGGCCAAATTACAAATATCACTCATTCAGCTGAATGGCATCTTTTATATTAATACATCAAAATGAAAAATGTGGAGTTGTGGAAACCTAATCTTAACTAGATTATCCAAATTATAATTTTTATCTGATTATTGAATAGATAATAAAGTACAGTTATTGCTCACTTTTTTTAAATAAAAATATTTTTTTTCTCTTTCCAAATAATTAAACAGGTAAAAATCTGTGTGAAAATTAAACATTTTACCCCTTTTATACTTAATCACTGTCATTTTCAGGTCACAAGAACAGTTGGCATAGACAGCGGGTGAAATTCAATTCAAACTAACTTACTTTCAGTAATAATTGCCTGATTGGTAAATAAAATTATACAATAAGCTTAAGTATTGTTAATGTATCTGTAGTCGTGTGGCTGTGCACTAAACTACAGGCAGGATTTTCGCTGTGTGTCCGCTTGTTGCTCATGTGTTTTTTTTAAGTGAGTAAATAGGTTTTTATGTGCGCTTTCCTATAAAAGAAATGTTTTGTGTTTTAACAGGGACTAGACTGTATTTACTTGTATTTTACAAACTATACTTGCTCTTTTCTTTGGGAAAGTAGGCCTTTTTTTGTTTGCTCTGATTAGCCTGTGGTATTTTCCGCCACACTAGCGTGTCTTTTTGATTGGTAATGTTGTTTGGTCAGTTCACCACTCATGACTTTATTTGTCCCATGCGTTTGTTTATGACCTGCAAAACTAATGACATCAGCCTCTGCAGCACTTTGTGTTTATTGCTAATTAGCAAATGTTAGCTTGCTAACACGCTAAACTAAGAACGTGACCATGGTAAATGTTACACCTGCTAAACATCATAATGTTAGCATTGTCCTTGTGAGCATGTTAGCATGCTGACATTAGCATTTAGCTCAAAGCACTGCTATGTCTAATGTGCAGCCTCACAGAGCCGATATCGGCTGTAGGCTCCACGTCTTGTTGTTTTAAACGGCATGTTTAGCTGTTTTGAAGACGTGTAAAGTGAATGTATAGATTATATTGGAGCTAAAGTATTAATTTATTTCGCACATACATCTGCTAAATGGAGGAGAAGCATGTGTTGAGGCACGTGTGTGGCCGAGCGTCCATGTAGTGCTGAGACAACCATGTTGGCTAACGGGGATTATTTTGTGACTCTGTTCACGGTTTTACAGAGGTATACAGAGCATTTATGCAAGAGAGACCTGATTAACGCTGTGTGTCTTTACAAGTGCAGTTGCTGGGGCCTTGCAAACAAATTGTTGAATTGCATTGTGGTCCATGTCTGTCATACAACACATCGCTGAGACCGTTTTCAATGTCTATGGCATCTAAGACAAGTTTAGAATAGACACAGATTATAGCAGAGGTTAAATTAAGTGTGCTTGTGATCCTGGGTCGCCAATGATTAAGGGAATTCTCTACTGATCGTATCTCGTTTGTATATGAACAGAACTCACTGGAGATCGAGTTGGTGTGTTTGCACATGTGTGAACATGTGGGACCCATGTCAGCAACGTGCCAGAATCTTTGTCTCCATTATCCACAAGAGACAGTAAAACAGATGTTAAGTGTTTACCAAAACATCCCCATGTAACTTCAGAATGTCATTAAATTGACAAGGCAGGTTGCCTTTCTTCTTCTTTCCCTGTTAGTATGCTGGCAATCGTTTTGTGCGTTTAGGTATTGAGCTTCTCACTTTTACTTTACACTAAAAACACAAACCCCCCTTTCATCCTCTGAACTGGTTTAAAAACATCTTAGATCAGGATAAAAGGGAAAGTGCACAACTCCCCGCTGCCTCTGACGTGGAGGTATTGAGCAGAGATGCCAGCAGCCCACTTAATGCTAAATACTACAGTCTTTTATCTTGGTGAAAAAAAAAATACAGTGAGCTGAGAGCATAAAAAGAAGCACTTATCTCCTCCTGGTCACTAATGGTGGTGACAGTGTTGGCCTCATGTAATGTTCAGGGGCCTTTCAAGTTCTAAAATAGACTTTCGAAGAAAGGGGTCAAGAGCAAAAGTTAGACAAATGGGGTGTGAAAACACCTGCCTTCAATAATAAAGATGTACGCATTGAAAAAGTTAGGATGGATGAATGGTAAACCCAACCAACTTAAATGTATTCGATTGTATTTGACATTCAGTTTATTTTAAATTTCCATTCTGAATTTTAAAAAATCTGACGAATAGGATAATGTTTTTTGAAGTTAAATTAAGAGGCAATAAAGTATTTTTACCTACCTTTTTTATTTACCACTACATCACTGACTGTGAAAGATTTGGAAATGCAGCCAGACGATAGAGCTCTGCAGCCACTAGATACTCTGCTGCTGTTCCCTGGAAGGAATGTATGTTGGTGTTTTCTTCTGGTTAGAGTCCCACATTTGCATAAAAGTGGCAGGAAGTCAGACCAGGGATGGACATTAACACCCGCCAAAATGCAGGTGGATTTTCCGTTTGGCGGCCAAATGTTGGAAGGCTACCTGCCACATTGGCAGGTAAATATATTCGGCATATCATTTCTATTTGACGGCAATTAGCAGCAGACCAGCGTTATTGTTGGTGGTGTGTTGCACTTAAATTGGTCCCCAATGTGCCAAAGTCTCTAAAATCGTGTACCACACGGATTAGGGGCGTTCTTTGGTTGTTGTTTGTTATTTTCATGTTACTTGTGTTTGATTGGCGTAGATTTGTAATGGGGTGGGCGTTAGGGGACAGTAGTCGGGAGGGGAGAGTGAGAGTGTAGCCGCTTTCATACGGAGATTAGCACGGAAAGAATATCCGCAAATATGTCGCATTCATTTCTTCATACCAAACAAAAGTTTGCAGCTTTACTTTACTTAAAAACCTAAACTGAATGTTACGAAGCAAACAGCGGCAGGTCTAGGCTACGGTAGCGTTATCTGGCTGCATCACTACAGGCTAACGTTAGTAAACAAATCGCTCCACATTTGCTTTTTGCCGTTATATCCTTTCTTGCAGGCTAAATCAACAGTGGTACACAGGATAGTAACATGGGTGGCGTTAGTTGGTGAAGGAATGTGGAAAGCGATATAACTTTGCACCAGATAACATTAGCAACTGCTCGGCGTAAGCCGGCGAGCTAACGTGACTTTCTCTGTGTTTGTCCAGCTTTACTAATGCTCACTTTGTTCTTAATGTGACCTGTTTGGTCTGATGGGCTTCAGCACATAAACCTCTATTGTTGTTTTGTATCCTTACGTGGAGCCTGTGTTTTGCTGTGAGCTGGTTGTTTTATGGTGTTAGTGGACTGCATGCCGTTAGCTGCCGTGTTGTCGCTGTAGAGACGCTCGGGAGCGCACAGGGCTGAATCCGAGTCCCCACATTAGAATAGAATAGTGGCTGATGCAACCAACGGAGAAAACAGGTGTGTGCTTTTGAGCCCATTGACAATAAGGCAATCAAAATTTGATTAATTTCATTGAAACACTTACATATAGTTCCTTTAATTTATTTAACACACTCAAAAGTGTTCCAAACATTGTTCTAAATTAACTTCATGAAATAATGAAACGAAAAATCCATTCATGCCATAAAATGTGCTCAAATAGTGGCTGAAAGACTGAATCTCAACATTTAGGCTACAGAAAACTCATTACCTGCGCCCACATTGCAAAAGGTGGGGCGGAACATGACTACAGTCTCTGTAGTACGCTATACTAACCTAAAATAGGCTAGATAACCTACGATCATATTAAAATTTAGTATTTCAATATCCCTACCAAACTGCTCATAATATTCAGCCTCACATAAGAAAAATGAAACCCATTTATTTTAACAGCTGTGAAACGGATTGGGAGCAAATAAAAAAATAGGCTATTAAACACATTTCAAAGCAGTAAGTAGGCTCAGCCTACTGTAAAAACATGTAGGCAACAATAGCCAAAGGCTTTTAATCAGTCTCTGTAGGACGATATCGCTAGACAAGAGTTTCACTGCAAACATAAAGCAGCCTATAAACCAGTCTGTGGGATTTCTTACAGATGGTGATGTCATTTTCCAAGAGGGCTGATTGGTCAGTAGGCGGCGTTTTCATAGAGTTGATCTCTTATCTGGAACATAACCTACTCCAGAGCAGATAAAAGTGGGTGGAGTTTTCTCTTGTAGGCTGCAGCGACGGTCCACTTTTGGGCTTGTTGAGCTGATCCTTGGTAGTGTTATGGCGAACGTTGGTGAAGCTTTTAAGCTTAGGAGCATGTCTGTGGTTTTGCTAGTCGCTCCTCCAAGCCAGCTGTCATTAGTGCACAAATACCCACCACAAGTAGCTGCGTGAAGACTAGGGATGAGTTAGTTAGCTGGGTTGATCTCCATACCGGGTGAGGGTTTGTCCTCTTTGTGCGCATGAGGAAGCTGCACTGTCTTGCTGGGTCTGTTGCTGTGGTTTTGAAGTGCCAGTTGTAGTTTGTTGTAATGGCAGAGTGTGATGCGTTTATTGCAGCTCCGTCTGAAGAGGCGTTGGAGCGTTCTGCTAAGGAGCAGCTACTGAAGATTGCGGCGCACTTCTCGGTAGTGGTAGGCGACAAACGCCTCCAAGAGAACATCAGAGTAGCTCTGTAGTCATAGAACAAGGCCCAAACGCAAAATAGGTTAGTGACCTGAGGTTAGTAAACATGTTTAGCACCGCATTGGCCATCTAATGTTAGCTTGATTTTTGCTTTAGCTACGTCCTACTGGAGGTTAGATCCGACAGTCATTCGTTATGAAAAGGTGAATGAGCCATTGTTTACTTGCTGAACTTGAGGTGGTCGATTAACGTAATTATTTACGTCCCACTGGCTGCCAACACGTTAATTATTAACGTCGGCTGCAAACAGGTTACAGGTTTATTGTTTATCATGCAAAGTTACAGTTTTACTTAGTTTGTTACACTGGTTTGAGAGTCTGGGGGATGTGTTGACCTAAAGTAGTTTAAGCTGTCTGAATGCATTGTTCATTACATGTTTGTGCTCTGTGAAAAACAGGTTACAGGTTTATTGTTGATGATGCAACGTTACAGTTTTATTAAGTTCTAACACATGGTTTGAGAGTCTGGGGGATGTGTTGACTTACAGTAGGCTAGTTAAGAAGCTGTCATTAATTTCAAAATCACTATCTTTGTAATAACAAACAACAGCTGTTTTGTGTGTAGGATCGCATCATTTCCCGTTTCACATGAGTTTTCTTGACAAAACGTGGTTTGGAGACCAGCGTCAGGTGACGGTTGTTGGAAGCTCATGTAGTGTGTGACCTCCTGTCACCGATCAGTCACGTAGTGTGAACGCCACAACAACTTCAAGACTCCAGTCACAAGACGGCAAGTTGTGTAGTCTGAACAGCAGGGCGATCTGCCGACGCTGAAAGTCGTTTAGTCTGCACGAGCCTTAAGGAGATCAGGAAGCAGTGTAGCCTGTGGGTACTTTGTACAAAATGGCTTGTTGTTGAGGAAATGGTTGACTCTGGGTACTTACTTTGTTGGAGATGCTGTCGTTCAGCTGGTGGTACAGACTATATGTTCTCCTCTTGTCTTAAACCCGCACATGATGAGAGTGGGCACTTTAGTGTGAAAAAGACTTTTCTTTTGGCCGCGGATGAAGAGAGGTGTTGGAGCATACATTAAGACACGTCATGTGTGTCAGCTAATCGGAAAGCTGTTAAACCTGCTCCATTACAACTCATTCCGGTTGTGAATGAACCATTTGAGCACCTAATTGTGGGTCTGTTTCCATGCTCTGACTGTAAATACCTACTGACTGATGTGTCAAAATACTCGGTATCCTGCTGCGTATCTGTTGAGGGCAATTACCACTAAGACGGTAGTGAAAGGTCTAACTTGGTTCATTTCGGTCTTTGGCATTCCGAAGGTCATCCAGAGCGTTCAGGGGGCGTTCCAATTCTCTCCGCACACATTCACGTTGTTGCGTCACTGGCATGCTGCAACGTAACACTGCACCCTGCAATCTGTGAGCTCAAGTAGCAGTGATTGAATTTAATACGATTTGAAAATAGAAGACAAACCTAGGTGCCAATATTTTTATCCAGTCCATTTTTCAACAACTACCACATCTACCAAATAAACATGAGAATACCAACAGTTTTCTGTAGTAGTGCATTATGTGACAGACCTGCAAGGTTTGACCACGACTATATAAGTTAACTGTTGTAATAGAGTAGGTTGAAGCAAGTGTTGACAGTAATAGTTAGTTGTAAAAGAACTGTGTTTTGGGGGTTTGTGTAATTATATAAACATTTATTTAGATGACACATTTATTCAAGTGTAAATGAATTATTATTAACTCAAGTTGCTGCTCTGTGTTTTTTCATTCTGTTTGTCCACTAAGGTCTCGATGCATCTTATCAGCAGTGCCATCTGACCAATGCAATCCCACAACACCAGAGGTAAGAATACGCACAGCATTTTACATTCAATTACAATACGAAGAGGCATCAAAATGTTTTAATTGTAAATGTACAGATTTATGCTATATGGACAAAAACAGTGTGGTGAGCTGCCCTTTGTTTATATAAGTCTCAACAACAAACTGGTGCAAAATGACATGAAAACAAACCTAAATGAAAGCAATCAGGCTTGATGTTTAGACAAATGTGTGTGCAGAAGGACATCTGTGTATATGCAGTCAATAAAAAGTGAATTTACAATATTCAATAACAATTTAACACAACTGGAAAAGGGAAATCCCTTTTGTCATCACAAAACTTGCTAGGATATGCATAAAATATATATTTGGAAATGAAAAGACACTGAGGGTACAAGCAGAAAAGGGAACATCGCACAGACCTGTTCTGTAAAATCAATTTTCATTTTTCTGTTTAAAAAAAAAAAGAAATCCTTAGTGCATTTGTAAAACTTGCTAAATTAGTGTTTAATTGTAACTTTGCATAATTAATAAATACTGCGTAACGAGATACGTTACATAAAGTTTGTGTATCACAAATAAACGGGCATAAGATTTACTGGAGGTCGTGAGGAAAACATGTATAGTGTAGCTTCACAGTATATAAATGAATTAATACATACATGAATACCATCAGTAGTATGTGTTTGATGATACAGACCTTGAGGTTACATCGCAGCCCACAATAAACATTACATTTGGATGATCAGTTGCATAATATTATTCCACAGAGGGTCCTAATGTACTGGTAAAGCATTTAATTATAGTGCATATTACAGATGTGTAGAAGGCCCAAAGCTACAGATAATGGACCCTTTTCCATTATAGAGGACCTGAGCAGATATCAAAATGGTGGTGGTGGTGGTGGGGGGGGGGAGACAAGAAATGCATGTATTTCATTAAGGACACATTTCAACAGTTGCATCCAAAGATGTTTGTAGCAAGATGCAGTCCTCAAGAGTAGTAGTATTTAAAAGGAGACTTTCACCTCAAGCAAGCAACACCCACTACAGTGTTTTCCATTGATCTCGTTAAGTCCATGTTGTTCTTTCCAGTTTGGCTCACTGAGGCAGATTGTAAGTCGGGAGGACTTCATTTCAATTCAGTTAATTTCAGTTCAGTATCTTTCTCAGGAGCTCAAAGCCATTTAGTTTGGTTTACTGGTGTAAAACAAGTATTTTTCCTCTGTCAATGGCAAACTGCATGACAGACAGACATGTAGTACCCCAGAGGATGCCGAGCCGCATGGAAGTGGAAAAGCCTGCCA
>NC_060161.1:2297158-2332025 GCF_021292245.1 Micropterus dolomieu
GCCCCCCCCCCCCCCCCCCCCAGTTTGGCCTTTGTTTACAATACGTCCCTTTTGTTTAAAGTCAATAAAAATATCTCCAGTGAAATTCCTCTGGTGGCACAATGGATATTTCATCACCTCTTTGGGGGCATCCGGTTCACACACACGTCCCTTGGTGGTGCACGGTGAGTTTGCGGTGCTTCAGACCCAGGCCTCTTTCTTTGAAGTCCATCACGCGCTGTTGTGATGTGTCTACCAGAGCACTGGCTATAGCGATACCTAGAAGCCGAGACAGAAAAGAGTTAACAGAGAAATATACAGCATGCTAATTTTATTGTAGGTGACCTGTTCAAGTGAAGCCACGGCCGTTCTACTTAGGTGGTCATTGGTTAGCAATAATTAAGCCATATCAACTGTTATGTTTACTACATTGACTAAAATAAAACAAGGTATGTTGCCGTTTTTAACATCCTTTAAATTTACTTTTTCAATATCTTGGTCACACCCTTTCACGCATAGTGGTCACTACAGTGGACAGCTGTTCTGATAGTCTAGTATAGTGGACACTAGTGCGTCATGCCACACACTGCCACCCTCTGGTAAGCCGTTGTAAGTGCAATTTAAATTTGTCAAAGCCAAGATGGCCGATCAGAGATGCTGAGCAGCTCGGGTAAATCTTGCCACTCACTTCTATGTTGGGAGGAAATTACGATTAATCATCTGTCCACTAAATTGGACATTATGCATCGTTGGCTATATTTCAGCTACAATTAACTATTACTGAGACTTTGTTTTTCTTAAATGCTTCACGTGCAATAACTTTTTTGGATGTAAATCAATGGATTTATGTTGTTTGTTACAAAAACTGCAAGATTTACATTCTAACAATATTTGGTTTTTCCATTGCATTAAACGGTATTAGAATGTTAAAACATGTGACCACATTAGTGTAACAGCATTAAAAATATAGGTTTCACATACTATATCATTTAATTCATCAGTCTGTGAAATACATTTTTCTTCATTTGAAAACCTACGTGCACGCTGTCCACCTTTTGTGGAAAAAAATGTGTGTTTAAAAAATTAATTTCCAATTTTGTTTTTCATGCCTAAAGAGTAATAAAAACACCTAAGACATAAATAAATCCTGACAGAGGCTGTCATAATTCATGCACAAAAGGGTTTAATTAAATTAGAGCTAAATTAAATGTACAGGTAATCACATTAGTAAACTATGACTTATGATATTTACAGTAAATATCTAGGGTACATCTTCACTACTATGTTTTTGTTTGAGTTTTTAAAGTCCTCCGTTTTCATCTGTCCACACAAATACGCTACCCTGGAGTTTTAAAACGAAAACGATATTTGGTGCCGTCTTTTGTGGAAATACA
Source organism: Micropterus dolomieu (assembly GCF_021292245.1). Classification (NCBI taxonomy): domain Eukaryota; kingdom Metazoa; phylum Chordata; class Actinopteri; order Centrarchiformes; family Centrarchidae; genus Micropterus; species Micropterus dolomieu. The sequence continues at coordinate 2,298,532 of NC_060161.1, forward strand.
TATACAATATTGTATGTATATAAATAGTTATAATAGAAAAATGAGACACACTGAACCTGCAAAGTAGAATCATTACAGTATTTGCATAATATAAAATATTAGTGCTTAGAGCTAACATTTGGTGGTCCGCAAGGTACTATTGTGGGTTCCCTTTGTTTTCTATGTGCACACATTATTAAGACGATCACAATTGTACCTGCACCAATGTAAATTAAATTTCTTCTCATAATTATCTAGCTATGTAAAAAATGTTTGTTTTTTTTAATCTGCAAGTTTGGAAAGTGACTCAATCATGTTTCATCAACTGAGAACTATCGAAAAAATTACAGTGAAAGTATTTATGGATTCCCAATTATTTCTTTTGTATTTTCTCTACGTAAAATCAATATTGAGCTATGAAGGCCGACAGAAAAGAATGGCCCAAAAGAAAGCCAAGAGGGCGAACTAAGAAGTGAAAAGCACGTGAAAAAAAGAATACAGTGATGAACAACAAAGCAGAAAGCCTCAGCTGATGTGTGGCAGGTGGAGACGCATCATCCTACCAGCAGGCACCTCAACACAACATCCAGAAAACATTTTATCAATGCGTCTCCAGCCATTGTTGTTTGGCTTCAGCAGGAGACAAGGGTGTAACGCTGAGGTCATTGAGGCATGTCTACCACCATCATCCTGGCTCTTTCCTTTTTTCAGCCTGCCTCCCTCTCACTGTCCATCAGGATGTCATACCTCTCTCAACACAACTTCTGTATCTGATGTTTGACTCGCTCTCCACAGCAGGACTTACAGACAGCAGGCCGGCTGCACCGAGGCATCAGATGCCTCCAAGCATTGTGTTACCTTGGCAGTAGCTGCTGTTGTTAATGTGGATTGAGAGGCATCTGATGGCAGCTCTTGCAAGTGCAGCTAGTCCTGTCTTTCCCTCCTGACAACCGTGGGCTTGACAAAGCATGGTCATTACGACAAGAGCTCAATCTGCTGGTATGCAGGAGCCAAATAAACAAAACAGGCAAACAGTGGAGGGAATCTGCTGCACTCTCGATATGATTTGGATGCAGGATGTTTTCAGCATTTCACACTCAAGTGATTCTTGGGATTTTTTTTTTTGGTAGGTGGAAAAGGGAAAGCCGATTACAAAGTTGCTCAGAGTGCGCCTGTGTGTGTGTAACTGTGTAAATACTGTAGGTGTGTGCATGCACCTGTGCACATAACATTTTTGTACATTTCTGACACAGCAAGCCATATAAACAGATATGGCAGCCAATAGTTGTGTGCTTTCTTCATCCAAAACTGAGGGAAGGTGATTGGCTAGCAGCAGCTGGTCGGTTGGAATATGGTTCATTATGGCTGTTTGTTTCACTTTGGCAGTGGTTTTATAGGTGTTTGTTTTGGCTACCACAGACAATACCTTAGACTTTGGCTTTCTGTCACTATGGTAATTTGTGGTTTATTTTAAAAACCAGTAGGGCTTGTTTGCAGATCTGCTGTGTATTTCAGGAGTAAACACACCTCCATAAGTGTTTGTGCAGTTCCACTTTACTTCTTTGCCACTTCAATGCACTGCCACTGAGCTCATGTGCTTGTTGTTGTTGTTTTCTTTTCATATGAAGTTGTTCATTATACTTTAGATTACATTTATTTAACTGTCATGTTAGCACCCCACCTTTTGCTATTTGAGAGCAGGTGAGTTTTCATAAAAAGTTGGGAGCCAGAGTTTCCCACAGAATGACCTTGTAACTGTGACGCGTGCGGGCGATGTTAGCTACCAGATACAGCGTGTTAGCCTCGAAAACCCAGCTGCATTCTAACATTAACTTAGCTCTCCTTATTAGCTAGGCTCCTTACATGCTTGCTAATAACTTTTTTTAAAGCTGATTCTCTAACATTTACAGCGCTGCGTTGGACAGATTTGTGTCGCTGTGTTCATGAGGGCGAGAGGGCGACAGCGTTGATATTGTGGCAGGCCGCCACAAATAAATGAACGTATGGGGAAACACTGGAAGCTGTGGTTGAGGATACAGTCTTTCCACCACTATTTGAGTACTTTTTATGGCATGAAGGCATTTTTTGTTTGTTTGCTTTATAAGGTTAATTTAAAATAATGATTGGAACATTTTTGAGTCTGTCAATAGACTTGTCTATATTTTCAATTTGACATATGCTGTTCCACCGTGTTGACTTCTGCCCGGCCGAGACCGCTAACTTCCAGTTTAGCCCTCCGCTAATTTAAATTTGGATAAAATGATAATCTTGCAGCTCTTGTACACTTTGAAAAAGATAGGCCGAATCAAAATTTGTGAAATTTGTTATCTCATGGGGTTATTGGCGGTAAGTGGAGAGCAAAGCCCACAACTCCTTCAGAGGAACAGCACCGAGCCACTGGTACAGGTATGTGGATGATGACACTCAAAATTAAAACCAAGTAAGTGCAAGCCTTCACAGAACACATCACCTCTGTGGACAGTATCATCAAGTACACGCGAGAAGATGTCCACAACAACAGTTTGGCTTTCCTGGACTGTGCTGTCCACATTGAAGAGGACTCTGCAGTCTACTTACATCTGAAGGATAAAGGACACTCGTTTGAGGATCAATAGGTGCACATTTTAGACAGAGAGGATGGATGGTTTGAAAGAGGTGTCAAGGAAGCATCTACAACCGGGTTGAAAAGCCGTCAACCACTTATCCCCCACTTACAATGCTGTCCTTTCATCACCTCCCAGGAAACTTAACAAGCACTACCTCTACAACAGCCAGGAGCACTAACGGACCAGAGGTGTCCTGGCAAACAATCCCACAGAGGTTAAATAGAGTTTCTCTACTAGTCATTTCAGAACTGAAGAAGTCTCTCGGATGAGGGACAAAACGTCTTCTAGTATCTTCAACCAAGTCCAGTTGCTCTTGACTTTAACTTTGACCTGGATGACTGAGAACCTTCACAGACAATAAGTTACATCTTTTCTTAGTGATCGGTGAAAAATGTTGTGATGTTTCAGTGAATGAAAAGCTTCAAACATCCATACATAATCTAACTATGTGGTTCAATGTACAAAAAATAGGGAGACTTGTGATTAAAACACCCTCAGTCATAAAAGATAAATGAGAAAGGGAAAAGTTTAGGATGATTGACAGATGACAAAAAGGAATGAAAATGGAAAAAGACAAGGGATGGATCAGGGAAGGAAATTACATTTCAGAGCAGATTAAGTTAGACAGCTGTCTGTAACCTGTTTCCATTTATGGGGAGGACCCGAGGCCAAGACAAATGCAACAGGAATGCTACCAGTTATCACTAAAATCACCTCCACAAAACCTAAAACTTAAAATCCATCTGTCTGAACGTGGTGTACATTGCATACAAACACACCGGCCTGCGAGATAGAAAACAAGTTCTAATGAAAAATGAGAAAAAGACCGTAAAAGTTCAAAAAAATTAATTTAATTTCTAATGTGACATCTGAATATTCTTTCATCAAAATAGTTTTCACCTTTTGACAAATTGCCATTATAATTGTGTTTTTCTGGTGAACACACACATCTCCATTTGCAAAATTAAATTGGTCAAAAGTAATCAAATTATGCTACAGGTGACTGCAAGTGCTCATTTGCTGCGGTGGCGACCAGGCGTGCTAATGTGATTGTTTTGTCAGGTGAGTTGATGCATCATTAACCCTCTCCCCCCCCCTCCTGATAGACTAATGGGGTCATTAGCAAGAGACAAAATTCCCCAGGAACACATATCGGCACAGGTCTGATGTGGAAAACTGGGACTCGCAGCTGGAAAACATCTGCGACGGGAGGAGTCCGCTTGCTAACCCGGTGACAAACCTCACAGCCAGGCCCTCCTCTCCTTCTAAACATCAAAGCCTGCCTTCTGAGTCTGTGCGGGATGGTAGCCTGCTTAGGATCCAGTATAATAGTAAACAAAAAGTACCACGGCAGCGTCTGTTCAATGAAGCGAAGGGAAATCAAAGTCAGACAAACCGTAACACACTGATATTCAAATATTTATGCATCTGTGAGACACTGATTCCAGGTTTGAAAAGACCAGCAAACATAACGCACAACTACGACTTCTTTGATGTACGCATGTAAGATTCAGGTTTGATCTTGACTAACTAGGATGCCTTTCATTAACTGCACATGGCAGGGTTTGGTAAAGCCTTTCTTTATGCTCGTCTGAAATTCATATTTAAATTTCTCTCAACAACAAGGCAGAAGGACATCCTCAAAAAGTCGAAGCACATGCTTTTGCAGATGCAAAATAAACATTTAAAAGTTGTGATTTATGTGGCTATCACATAAAACAAACAAAAAAAAACAGGAAGCTGCACTTCTTCGATAAAATGGTCCTCATCAGGGTCCTGACCTTGCCTTGACTTTTCTTGCCTGTATTTTTTTTTATATGTATCTGATCCAATTTGTCAGTAAGACCTTGAGTTGTCTCACTTGATTCTTACGCATGTTCAAAACTGTTCCATCAATCATTTTAATAGCAGCTTTTGCTTTTTTCCTAATGGCAGGCATCTCATTTTGGAACAGAACATTACAACAAAGGGCAAGCGGCAAATAAAAGCAAAAGCAACAAGAAAGGTAACAGTGACTTGATATGATACAAACCTTCATGTCCACATAATAAATACATGAGTTGCCTGAAAGTAAATGCCACTAAAAGTCAACAAGCAGACAGATGAAGGAGTGGGGGTGACAGGAGGGTCCATCCCAGTGGGGCGGATAGTTTCAAAGACAAAGAGGATCAAAGTATCTGAGATCCATTCCGGGTCAGTAGAGCTGAGTTTCTGAGCGCTGCCCTGCGATTCCTGTCAAGCAGCTATCCAGTCAGACACCCACAGAGAGACGGTGGGGCACAGGCAGGTGGTGAATGCAGAGAGAGGAAGAAAAGCACACCGGTGCTACAGCAATGCTTTCAGGCCAGTAGTCACAGTCTGTGTCTGGTATAACAGACAGGCTAGGAACTAACTAACAAGGATACTAGAAACTTAAATAAGACACATTTTGGGAAATACACTTGTACGCCATTAAGAGGCCACTTAATGAAGGGATCAGTATATATTTTGTGTGTGTGTGTGTGTATATATAGAGTCAAACAAGGCAAAAAAAACCCAAACATGTATCCAACCATTAGGGTTAGAGTCCCTAAGTAACTAAAGGGGGGATAGAGTGGGAGATGGGGAATCAAAAGAGTAAAATAAGCAAAGGTGGGAGGCTTTTAACTTTTAAACTTTTTAATATTTCCCTGTTGCTTTTATGTTTTATGTAAAGCACTTTGAATTACCTTGTTGTTGAAATGTGCTATACAAATAAACTTGCCTTGCCTTGTTAACTAGCTTGTAGTCCATGCAGTAGTAATGTATGCATGAATCACAGGGGTTTTGTACATTAGTAGTAATAATCATTAGTGTGTAAACCTGGGAACCACACTACTGTATCTCCAATAGCTCCATTGCTAACTGCTCCTCAAAATATCTCACTCTTGTCTTTGGGGTTCGTTAGAAGTCATTTCTGACTTCACCTGCTTTCAATCTTAGCTAGTATTAAAAACATCTCTTAGCTGCGATACTGACACTAGGGATGACATTGATACCGATATTCTCATTTGAACCTGCATTAATAATTTACATTTATTCATTTAGCTGACGCTTTTATACAAAGCGACTTACTATTGCTATACATGTCAGAGGTCGCACGCCTCTGGAGCAACGAGGGGTTAAGTGTCTTGCTCAGGGACACAATGGCGGATGTCTCACAGTGGGAATCGAACCCAGGTCTCCCACACCAAAGGCAAGCATCTTATCAATGCGCCTGATTTATTTGGTAAATAAATTGTTATATTATGCTGTACGCACAATTCTTGCAGCGTAATTGTGTCTTTCAAAATTCCTGCACTTAGAAGTGTCCGCAATTAACTACTGTAAACATTATTAAGACAATTAGACTAGAACAGAGCAAAACCAGCCAAGTGTTTTAATAAAATGTTGTCTCCTATTAGATTTTTTTCATAGTAGTGTCTTCAGTGTATTTAATGCAAATGACCAGAGTCATTTCCTGTCCAGGGATAATAAATTTGACTTTTTCCTCCCATTAGGAACAGGGCCAAAGTGAGAATGATACAGCAAAAGGCTCAAGGTGCTTTGTCAGGAATAAGGGGGAGAGAAGGGAGGGTGTGGAGAGAATAAGAAGCAAACAAAGACAGACAGAAACAAAGTTGAACCCGAAGAGAGAACAAAAGCTATGAATTCAGACATGTTAAATTTCCATTCACCTATTTTATGCAATATGTGCATTAAACCGCCAGGGTGGAAACGCAATGAAATGAAAACATTTTGCCACAAAAAATGGTTTTATGCTTTGCTGGGGTAGAAAAGCTGATATACTGACAGACAGATAAAAACAGGTTATTGGGAGAAGCACCTTGGCGTTTTGGTACCCGCTTCTTCAGAGAAAACGTTCATGTCATGTTGCTGTTCACTGTTACTGGCCTCCACTCCACCAGAAAGCCCAGCAAAATAAAGATTTTTAAAAAAGTAGAGGAGTCTGGGATGTCAGTAACTCCAACATCCCCTGGTTCAAGAACAGAAATACCATCTTAGCTCAGATGTGCAGCCTTGTCATATACTGCTAAATATGTTCACACAGTTGGTAGAAATAAGAACTGATAAGAATTTTATTTTAAAGTTTTTAATTGAATTGTCACTACATAAAACTGAAAGACAAGACGTATGAAGGGATAGAACCACCAGAGAGTGGTGAGGAAGTAAAGGAAAGGGAGAGATGGGGGGGGGGATTATGTTTTCTGCCTACCTCTCTTCAGATGGTTTAGAGGAAACCAGGAGTGGATTTATCAAAGCATAACCACAAGGATTTATAATCTCAGCGTCGCTGCAGTAATATGCAAATCTGGTTATGTGGGTGAGGGGGCCGTCGGCGTGGACTCTTACCACCCACTGCACTTACTTAACAGCTCCTTCAATTACTTATATCCTTCTCTGTCTGTATCTCTCCTGATAACATCTCCCACTTTCTGTTTCACTCACAAATATTTTTAAGAATTTACACCTCTCTTATCGAACCTCTCAGGCTTTTAATACCTCTTTTCTCTCTCACACGCTGCTCTATTTTTACTCACAAAGACTTTCAACATCTCACAGTACCTGTATTTTTCCCCCCTCTCTCTCTGATATTCCCTGCTCTATGTCTGCTGCTGAATAGGCAGATTAGCGCAGAAAAGGCGGCTGTGAATAATGCTGCGCCTCTGTCTATATTGACCCACTATATAAGCTTGGAAGACAGTAGCCCACTGTCTTGCTCTTTCTCTCCATCCTCAACACTGCACCAAATTGAAAATATGTGCAGCCTGGTAAAGCCATCAACCACTAATTGAGTCCCATTTTACAAAAAAACGATACATCTGCAGCTGCGGGAGGCACAACAAGTAGTTGAACAGGCAGTAGAAAGATGGAGAGACGGAGGCCACGGAGATGGAAGAGTGGGGACTCGAGCCAAAAATAAGATCTCGTTCTCCCCCCCCCCCCCCCCCCTCTGTTTCACCAGTCCTGACTGTCAGTCTTTTTCTCCTGCTTTGTCCGTCATGCCAGGCCACTGTGACTTTGAATCTGTCAAACAGTCACTCAGTGTCGAGCTGTTCCTCTCCTGCGCGAGTTGCTCTCGGAGGCAGGCAGCATGTGTGAGTCGTCCGCTGCAATTTGGCCGACGACAGCTGTCAGCCACTTTTGAACAGCAGCAAGTCGCCTCTGTTCACTTTAATTTTTAGGATTGTTGGGCCAAATATTGTCCTAAAGTTATTACCATTTAATCACATAATTTGGTTTCAAACACAGAGATCTCTGTGTTCCCATGAATGTTTTTTATTTGAGTGTTTTTCTGCCGCCCTAGATTAGAGTGAAGAAAAAGCCATACAAGAGCTTTAAGACCTCCTCTCCTTCTGCAGCTTGTAATCTCATCACACAGAGTAGGCTGTGGACAGAGAGAGAGAAATGCAGAGTTTGACACAGAGAGCTTAGCTAACACAAAATCGTAAAAAAAAAGTGCTCACCATCTATGCTATTTCCAAAACTGTAATGCAATAACAGTATCCGCGTATCAGAGTAAAGGTACTTTCTTTTTACAGTGTAAGTGTTTTTACAGATGCACTTCAGACAGAGGCAGACTGTGCTAAGCGAAAAAGGCTTTTTATTCTTAGGGCTGTCATGCCATGTGTGACATGACAACTTGCACTTGAAAGTTGAATATTTTTACCTTTTATGCAGGGCTAAAGTAAAGTGGCTGAAAATGCAAAGCACTGCAAGTAAAGAGAGCATGTCAGGCGTACTGGTATCCATGTTCAGTGACGCACTTCAGGTTTCTCTTCTCATCCAAGAACCTTCAACAGTTCTAGTGACTGGTGGGAAGTTCCCACGTATTTAAACAATGAGATCTAGTTTTGATGACTTGATTTTGTGACATATTTGAGGTAATCCATTTACTGTTAGCCACTAATCCGGATCCTGGTTCGAGTCACAATGGTAGCAGGCCATGTAAAGTAGCCATACATCCTTCTCCCCAGCCACATCCTTCAGCTTCTTCTGAGGCATCCAAAATCTTCTTCCTCCGGCGTGTTCTGGGCCTGCCTTGAGATCTCTTCCTATTTGGATGTTCCTGGACAATTTCCAGAGCGAGGCCTCCGTTAAACATCCTGCTCAAATGCCCAAGCCACCTCATCTGGCTCCTTTTAACATGAGGGCGCAGCAGTTCTAATTTGATCTCCTCCCTGATGTCGTACCTCCATACACTGTCCCTAAGGGTCAACCCAGCCACCCTGTGAAGGAAAGTCATTTCGGCCACTTGTATCCGCAGTCTTGTTCTTTTGGTCGCTACCAAAAGCTCATGACCATAGGTAAGGGTTGGATCGTAGATTGACAGGTAAATTGAAGGCTTTGCCTTCAGGCTCAGCTCCCTCTTCATCACAACAATCAACAACTCCCACATTACTGCTGGTGCTACACCAACCTGCCTGTCAGTCTTGCGCTCCATCTAACCTTCACGCCTACAAAATCCCCACCAGTCAGTCAAACTGATGATACCTTATAGACAGTTTGAGCGATCCGCCTTTTGTTGCCTTTACTGTAGGAACACAGCGGATGCACTGCATAGATACAGTAGCTAAAATGTTGTGAATTTGATTGAATCACTGCTTTTCTGTAACATGGATGTTGGGAGGTAAGCGAGTGGCTTCTTAAGCAGCCTGTTAACCCATGGTGACAAACATCTTGCCATATGGGCTTACATGGGAGAAAAAAAGGACTAGGTGATTTGATGCCAGTTGTACGCTGGTGGTATGTTTTGCCTTCAAGTCAGCTAGTCGATAAGTTCTAAGAATATCCATGGATGTATTACAGTTTTCTGTTTGTAAATTGTGGCTTGGGGAGCTAATCTCAGTGTGGTCACTTTACAAGACATCACAATGCCACAGTTTTTGTGTGAGTCCTGAAGAAAAAACTCTACAATGATACAGAAAGAGAAACAGAACGCAACATACAGAATGAGGAATATTGGCAGCTGAGAAACTAATTTGTAAGGCTGGTACTGCAGTCCTTTTTTTCTCCCTTCTGAAACCAACAATGGCGTTTTCTCTTTTTCTCCCCGTTACATATGAAGGGTCAGTTAATGGTAACACCTCAGGGGAGCAGAGCAAAGGAGGACAAGAAGAAAACAAAGAGAAGAAGGCAAGCTAAAATAGGCTTGCTCATCGAGGATTCCTCTTGAAGTATCTCCCACCGAGGGTGGGCGGAGCTAGCCTGCAGTGACTTCACGTTCATACATGCCAACATCAATGGAGGACTGCTGTCTGACCCTGCGCCTCGAGCATCTCTGGGGAGTGGAGGGGTGGGAGGATAGAGGGAGGAGCGAGAGACTTGGGATGGATGATGGGTGGGCGATTTAAAAAAATAAATACTTATTTTTTTACAACTTTGATCTGCTCCTTGTGTTTATGTCTTTGCATATACGTCATTGCTTGTGTTTGTATGTGCAATTACTACGATCATGACTAACTCCTCTGATCACTACACAAACTCACCCAAAGACACAGCCATTGACTTAAGCTTCCAACACCGGTAACAACGACAGCTATTTCATTGATTTGACGATAAAAACAATATAAGAGCCTGGATGTCCCCTAGAGAGCAGCCTGACTAGAGCTGACAAGCCTTTCATTGGCCTAATTCCCTGGATGTGTCTGCTGCTGCTGTGACGAGCTAATGTTCAAAACATCAGGTATTGTAAGGTGGTGAACACAAAATCTGCTGTTCTTGCACACGCTGCGCAGTGCGCAGCTTCAAAAAAAGGCAGACCAGTCAGCTGCAGCGAACACTGCTGTTGTGTCTGTCAGTCTGGGCCAAACCAATACTTTCACTACGGGGGATACGATAGCCCCTCTCAACTTGGACTGATCCTCGTTTTGCTGAAATCTGATTGGCTGAATGGTGCTGATCAAAGGAGTTTACTTTTTGGCCGGGATGAACTCAGCTCAGGCTGATAACTGCTACTGAGACGGTAAATATGGCGAAAAGAAAGAAAGAGGATAAAGAAATGTGAGGTGCTGAATATATATAATAGTTCGATAGTAGCCTCTATTTCCTCCTTTGGCCAGTTAGATCCAAGAGTACATCAGGAAGATGAAGGGCTTGGTGAATACCTCAGGTAGCAGAAACCCCGAGGGTGAGGACAAGGAAGACGAAGAAGCTTCATGGAGAGACAAGCCGCTGCATGGCATGTACCACAGACAAATAGAAGAAGTGGCTAAAATCAAGAAAGGACAGCACAGAAGCACTAATCATGGCGGCACACGAACAGGCACTCAGTACAAGATCAATAGAGGCTGGGGTCTACCACACTAGGCAGGCAGACTGTGCAAGGATGCCCCTGCAATGATTGATTTTTTTTTTATAGGATGCATCTCTGTATGCATATTAGCTGTTAGGGACAGGGTGATGATAGACCCAATCATGTTGATGAGGAGGGAGAGAAGGAAGAGTTTGAGCAGCAGGAGGTACAGCAAGAGCAGGAGGAGGAGGAGAAGGACAATGGAACCAGAAAAAACAGCGACAGGTACAGGGGTAGTGTGCAGGGTAGGCAATCATATGTAGAGATAGAATTAGAGAATGGATTATTGTTAGTCATGTTTATTACTGATGTTCTTCTCATGCATATGTAGCTGTACAATCAGCAGAGGCAGAGTCCAGCACAGGGGAAGCTGAGCCAGATATAGGCCTCCTCAAAGCTGAAGATGAGGGATTTGATTTTTATGCAAACACACACATACAGCTCTATTTTATGACACTGTATTGCAGTTTTTGATTATATTATATATATTCATAATAGGCCTGAACTAGCGGTAAACTATATAGTATAACATATAGTGAAAATGGATTAAATACAATGGATTAAACACAAGCCTACAGCTCCACAATGCTGTCTGACCCTATCAGACCTCATTTGTTAAAAATGTTCAGAAAAATAGCTTCCACCAAGAAATGTTAAGTAACAAATGAAAATGCTTAGAGAAAAGGTTTATTTGCACTATAAGAAAACATGCAATGCAATATAGTTTTCTTTCACATAAAAACAGACATTTCCACCCTAAATTGGAGCAGAAAATGTCTCCAGAATGCAGGAAATTACGAGTTTAATGCTCAAAATATATTTCCGCATCAAAATATTTCATCTAAATAGTGCTAAAAATCTTCTCGCCTCGTTCATCGTCACGTCTCATGACCCAAATGTATCATCACGCCCCAAATCACTAGCCTCTCATCCACTTTACACTACATGTCACATTCACAAACATTCATACACTGATGAATGTCTTTCAGCGGTTCATCAGAAAGGTGGACTTGCATCCAATCACACAGTTCCAGTGGGAGCAATTTCAGGCATAATCTTGCCCAAGACACTTCGACACACACACAGGACTAGAGCTGGGGATCAAACCACCGCTCTATGAGCCACAGCCGCTCCTAAACACACCGGAAATATTCATTGTAATGGAGGATTTGGTAAAAATGTGTTTGGTTGTAAACCTGTATCACCTTCTGAGATTGGTATGTAAAATGTAATAAAAACCAATTGGAGTGATACATAAACTATGAAAATAAGTTTCCAAGTTTCCTGAATTCATTGCACAATCCACATCACCACTTTCTGTGACCTTTTTACAAGCGCAGGCTGCCTAGAGTCAACATTTATAAAGCAACTACGCACAAAATCAGCATTCAAATTTAAAATCAGGCTCATGAACCAATTTTTGTGATTCAACATAAAGTGGAAATTTTCTATACCTACTTTATTATCACAAACTGACTTGGACATTTGGAGCCATTTACTGCTCTTCCAGTTGCCCCTAATGCACTTGTTACCATTAACCTCTCTAGGGCTCTTTTAATCATCACAATTACCTCTGGGTTTAGCAAAGCTTTCAATTTCTCTCTCTTATGCACTCATTCTCACACATTCCCTTTCCCCTCCTCTGTATTAGACTACAGTGACTGTTTCCACCTTTTAAAGGCTTCAACATAAAGCTCCTTCTAGCTTGAGAAAAGTGGTTTCAAGAAAAGTGCTTCATTTTCCGTCTGCTCTGCTCGTTTCTTCTGTCAGGTACTCGTCCAGTCGAAGGCTTTGCTTCCTGCCTGGAGGAACAGAGGCTTCTCACACCTGCTCCAGTTACATACAGTCCACTTTATAAAGACCAAGACTACCAACTGACAAACTGACAGCAGTCTCCCAAAGAGCTGCAGGGGAGAAGGAAAATGTAAAGAGAGAAAGGTCTGGGAGACTAAATGTACACGTAAGCGGGGAGTGTGAGAAGTCGACTGAGGTGGAAGATGAGCTGCAGGGAGGGAAAATTGGCCTCTTGCTGACGTTGCATAATGCTCCGGGCCTTGGTCTTGTCTGTGAGGAAGTGCTTCTCTCTTTTCTACAGCCGTATGGTGGTCGGCCGGAGCGAGTGGGGGATATCGCATGTCGTCCGTCTATAGAAGCAACATGAGCTCAGACAGTGGAAAGCCAGGATGTCTCATTTAGGGGAACAATTGATCCAGCAGTAAGTGTTGGAGGGAAACCAGGCAGGTCTGACCACATCAGACCTTCTGTAAAAGGTGTCATATGTCATGAGTTTTTCTGAATAATTCAGTATGTCACTGTGAACATGCTGATGCTCAAAGTAAAAACACTAGTGTCACAACATAAAAACATTTAGATTTTAACCATGTGCTATCAATTGACCCTTTGCTAAGCCATGCCTAGAATACGCAGCTGGCCAATCGCAGCGCAGTATAGGACTCGCCCCAACTGAGGTCTCACACTTTCATGGCTGCGCTCCATTGTAATGTAAAAAGAGTCGTTTTCTAGCTTTTTTTTTGCTGTATTTTTCCAAGATATGGTTAAACACTGTTCCTGGGGCACTTGTAATAATTAAAGTCTCTACCCAGAAAGGTTGAAAGGAGAAGTACGATTTATTCTCTTTCCAAAACCTAAAATAAATCCAGAACAATGTCTGCTGTGTGTTGTTCCTAATGTAATGTTAGTTAGCTAGCCCTAACAGGAACAGTTACTACTTGTTACTATTGTTATACATTACTATTGTTGTCTTTTGTCTCGTCAGGATGATGCAGTGGTTCACTTTTACTCTGTGATCTGGAAGGCTTTAGCGTCTATCTTACATTTTTTTCAAATGTATAATGCAACTGCAAAGCTGTCTGCTTCTTTCTGAGATCGCTTTTTCCAAAACATTTGACAATATTTCTCGTGTGAGTGCAATAATAGACAGCTGCAGCACCAGCAGAAAATTTTGTTGGACGTAGCAACATTAACTAAGGGTCAATTGTCAATCTGCTAAATATCTGTCATTTTGCTGCATCCCTGTGTCGTTTTTCAGTGCAATAGAGTGCAAATCACAGTTTCACAGAACAGTTCAAAACCTGAAGATATTTAAGTAACAAAGATACAAAATGCGGGTGGCGATGGCACAGAGAAGAAGACGCTTGCCTTTGGTGTGAGAGACCCGGGTTCAATTCCCACTGTGACACACCCACCAATGTGTCCCTGAGACACTTAACCACTAGTTGCTCCAGAGGCGTGCGACCTCTGATATATATAGCAATTTTAAGTCGCTTTGGATAAAAGCGTCAGCTAAATGAAGAAATGTAAATGTACAAAACTATGAAAGGCAGAAAATCTGAAGGTAGAACCAGCACATTGTGTCAAAAATTATTTGATTAAATTTGCTATGTACAGTCTGTAAGCAGCACTTCAGATACTATATATCATTTTGTATTGACTGACCTGCTTCACATTGAAATATAGTAATATAAATGCTGCACTGATGAGCAATGGGCCAGAGCTCTGCGTTGCAGGCATTAAACTGGTACTCGCAGGCTGAGAGAACACTTGTTACATAGGACTTGCGTAACCTCTGGGCTATAAAACAGCCTTCTACACTATTAAGCTACCCCTCTGCTCTGCTTCAGGCTGCAGACTGTTCTAATGATGACAGTACCGGGAAACATCAAGACACTTTTGATGACGCCTTGGATGCATCACATTTTAGTGTGTTTACGCTGCTTTTGTTCAAACTGCCAGGGCCTGTTTTGCTTGAGAGCTGATGGGGAGCCGCCGCAAGGCACACGAGAAGCGCTGCTCACTACATCTGGAGTCTTTTTAGACATTGTTGAGCTGCTGAAAACGGTGTAGACTGTTTTTGTGCACCTACAATGACAAAGATTGGGATTTCATGGATCAGAGACAGCTGACAGTTTACAACAGCAGCGACGATCAAATGAAAATGGAGGAATCACCAGCAGGAGAGTTGAAATTTGTTACACTTAATCATAAAAAGTCACATTAGCTCTACCTGATAAGTGTCTGACAGTTGGACATAAACACTGTCTGCTGATAATAGCAGCTACTGCAGCTGGTCATTATGCTCAACCTGCCTTTTAGAAATGATCAGCACAAAATATGATTGAGGCAGCACCTTCTTCGCTATAAAAAGCAGAATATTGTGCACAGCCGTACGGGACAATATACACCAAGCATACAAAGATTAGGAGACAATCCTCCCAAAACCACAGACACAACACCGCAGAAGTGGTTTAGGGAAAATATGGCACCATATAAGTTAAAACTATGCTGATGACAAAATGTGCAACAGCATGCACACAGAAGCTTTAGGTACTTACAGATAAATGCACCAATATATTTTCCTAGCTGGAATTGCCACCACTGTAAAGCCTCCAAGAATTATCATTCCTCAAAATTGTCACAGTCAAAAACTTTGATTGCCTGTTTGGCGCAGATAAACAAATATCTAACCAAAAGAAGAGATGATTACAAGCTGAAATAACACATTCTTCATGTTTTCCAAGCTGAAACAACACATCCTATATGTTGTTTACTTGTCTGTTAATGGGTATTTGTGTGAATCATACCAGACTGTCCTGGTGGAGGTATTCCAGATGGGACTCTGGGCAGATACAGCAGCACCGTCAGAACACCTGCCCTGCTCCCCCAACATGGCTCCATAGCTATGGGCTTCGGCACTGCCTGCACACACACACAAAGGGTAAACAAACAAGAACACAATGAGTGCACACTGGAAAGAAAATAAGTGAAAAGACACAAATTACACTGAATTAAACAGCGTGGAAAGGAGACATGTTTTGCCAGTTTATGGACAACAGAATGATGAGATTAATGTTCCCTCTCAGACAATGCCAGAACAGACCCTGACATCACAAGCATTAGTGTGTGTTTAATGTGTGTGTGTGGGGGAAGGTGCACAATGCTATCAAGCTAACAGAGCAGCTAGCCGCTCTGGGAGGATGTAACAGATACCCAAACACCAAGAGCTCGTGCCACACTATCCGGAGGCCTGCTGCCACCTCCCCCATGAACAAAGCTCTCAGCTGGGGGAAGCAGGCTGACTGGCAGCTTGTGGAGCTGCACCTAAGTGTGCACATACACAAGTTTATATATCGGCTGTCAGGTCCTTTTATTCTTTTTTTGAGACAGTCTCATAATGGCAGCTTTTCTCTTCTTTATACCCATCGATCATATCCTACCCAAAGAAGACACTGCACGAAGTAACAGTTATATGACTGTTTCACATGATTAGCCAAAACTGGTTTGTAAATAAGACTAACTGCTGTGGGTATTTCATAATCTGAACTTTGTTTTTTATAGAAACCTTGTTTCGATGTTTAAAAGTTTAAGTTGAAACAGGTTTGTGTTGTGCCAAGAGCAGCACATGATTATATAATACAAAGTAAGACACTGGGAGTATGAAATGACCAGATATTTGCTATCTCTAAAATAAAAATATATACCATAAATATTCACCCTGTACAGTGCCTTTGGGACTGATTGTATATATCTACTGTGTCTTAATGTCTCTGTAATGATATTTAATGGCTGGATAGTGTTTCCTTACAAAACACAAGGAAGACAGTCACTGAGTTATCGATCAGGTTTGACTCTTCTGCCACTCTGTACCACAGAGGTCATAGAGATAGACCCTGTTTATTACTGTGGTCTCTGAGGAACGCACACACACACACAGTATGTATACACAAAAACAGCCCATAAGCCTGTCCAATCATCTGTTCTTTCCTCATCATACATTACTTTGTTTTACACATTTTTAATGCACTTCAGATAACCATCTTGACACATTTATTCTCTGAAGGTCGCTTCTGTGTTTCAGTAGATGTCTAAATACTCAGGGCACAACAGAGATCTCTCCAATCACATTTGTAAATCAGCAATACGCTGTTTTGTAACCGTCACTGGTGAGTGCTTTGTGCACCTAATAATAGCTTGTGAATGGAGAGGAGAGAGTCAACATGGCTGCCAGCAATTTCATTCACTAAAACAGTAACATGAGAAGTTGTTTGTAAAGTCAGAATTAGATAAATAAGTACATAATCACTGAATTATCACTTGTATTATTTTCAGGTGTCCACAAATAATAGAGATCCTTGAGGGATGGATTATAAGAACAAGCGTTGGCTCGTCGCTCGTGTCGCTACATACATCTAGCTAGCCAAAGTTAGCGGCGTGCCCGTGTGTATGTGTGCGCATGCTGTGTGAGAATATGCCTGCTAAACAAATAAAGTGGGTAGAACTTGTTTCACCCTTAAATTATAGAGAATTTCGTGTTGACATGACAAATCAGAACAACAGTTTACAGAAGTCACCAGGACTAACCCAGGTCTGAATACAACATGCCCAAATATAATCTGCGGTTGTTTTGATGTATTTTCATGTGTTGCTGTCGTGCACAGCTGACTATAAGGCATATCGCCTATCAATCCTTTCTCCTGGGAATTTTGCGATATACAGTATGTTTTGAAGGCAAATCAATTGCTGACTAGTTTATGTCCTCTGTTGTTTTACTTTCTCACTAGGCTTTTTACATGATTTTCGCTGGGTTTATTTTTGTTTTTGTTTAGTGCATGTGTGAAATTCTTTTTGCCTTATTAAGAAATGTCCTAGGAATAAAGATTATACTGTAGTACTTTACAATAAAATACTTTTTTATGAAACATTTGCTCTGATGGAGGCTTTCTGTACATTTGTCAGTTCAGTGCAAATAAAAGTATAAATAAAATGATCACAAACTGATCAAGACAGTTACTTGAAAAAACAAACATTATATTATTGTTATTGAATATGGAACACAATTAAAATTTTTTAAAAATATATTCTACAATATTAAGCGGGTTACTGTGGGGAAAAAAGACCATCTGTGCTCAATAATTGGAAATAAATGTTTACAACAACAACATGGCTGTCCAAATATTTAATTTCTAAATAATCCAAAAGCATATGAGGGTCTGAACTCAACTGTCCAACATTTTAAACCTGGATAAAATAATCAGCAGTGTGTTAATCGCCCAGCAGTAATTAGAGGGCACATCAACACGCTGCTATCTAAGTAGCTATCAACTTAACACAACACAGCACTTGGACCACCTTGGTGCGAACACAGAGAGGACACACTCACACAAACACACACACGTAAACATCCCCTCCGGTGCTAATAAGTTTAAGTGCTGGAGCGTACAGTATAATTAGAGGGTAGAGGCTCCCCTGTTTGGTTAGTGTTTTCAAAGTGTCAGGAAATGATGAATTCCCTACTAACTAAAAACACACACATGCACACACAACTGACTCTGGAAGCAGAACCTCCTATTAGCAAGCGCTCTTTGTCCTGATTGAGATAATACACCAACACAACATTGAGTCATTGTTTTGATTAGGATTAGTTTGGCAAGAGAATTAAATAGGGAAGAGAGAAATGAATAACAGGTGTTTGTTGGCACTGAAAGCATGAGCATGTTTCCTTGTTAATGTAAAACACACATTTTGACCGTGAGATGCACAAATAACAAATGCTCACTTTCTTATTTACTTCATGGTGGCAACTGTCAGCGTGGTTCCCAAGCAACAGCAACTCACTTCAGTTTGTGTGTGTGTGCGTGTGTGTGTGTAGTTACAATCCATTAGTTCCTTTGATCTAAGTTACACACATACGATGTTTTCAAGACACCAGTTCCCCCCTGGAAATTACTGTTTAGTCGAGTAAAAGGTCATTAAAATTCACACTTAAGTAAACAGTGTAAATACCTGCAGAGCATTAAGTCAAGTAAAGGTCACATAACTCTGTGTCTTTAAGTATCTAATGTTAATGAGCAACAATAGGTGTACAGAAATTTAGAAGAAAAAAAAATAAAAGCATCCCTATGAAGTTTGTTCAGAAGTGCATTTCTCCCCCTTAAATGCAAGTAAAAACTATTTTGAAAACAACAAAAACAAATGTGGAAGTTAAAAGATTTATCTTGATGTACAATGTATTGGAACATGATGTGAACTTAAATTAAAAAAAGAGCAAAGCTTCTGGGGGAAATACAGTGTTCAACATCTAATGAAGTAAAAACCACAAGAAAGATGAATATCTGAGGCACAAAACAACAAACGTGGTTTGTCATTTCTCACTAAATCGACATATATGCATCCTTCAAGACTAAACAATATGTTGAATGCTAACTTATTAAACATAAGACTCGCTTAATGCACTCAAACTTGCATTGCTTACATCATCTTGTGGCAATAAATCTCCTCTTTAATGCATTACTACAAGGAGGGTGACAATAAATCGATACGGCAATATATTTTTCCATGATAGTGTATTGATATTCCAGCCCATCATATCGATACATAATATTAATAAAAAACAGCGCTTCGACGGTTAGCTCAATGCTAACATATAATGGGAATCTCCATTAACGTGCTATCCTGATGCTAATGTCCCATCACGATTGCGAAAATACAATCTTAACTACACACACATGCTGAACATCTTGAGTGACGTACTGTGCAAATACTTAAAGTACATGTTTCCTGAGCTCTGTGTGAAATAAAAAAAAAGCTGCTAACTTCACTGTTAGTAACAGTTATTAACATAATGTGATGTACCGATTAGACTTTGGAGGTACACAGCAATTTGTATTTGCAGTAAAAATTCAGTGAATGTATTTTTTGTGCCTTTTTATAAACAAATGTTTTGATAATAATTTTTCAAAGTTGCTCTGTAATTTTATTTACAGACTGAACAGAATTGTGCTGTTTTCTAACAGTCTGGATTTGCAGCAAATAAATAGTAAACTTTTTCACAGGCATTTTGTATTAATAGGTAGTCAGATATCGTGATGTATCACTTTAGGATTGTCTAGCGATATATCGATTATCGCGGAATTGCTGTATCGTGATATTATCGTTATCGTGAGCCATGTATCGTGTATCGTATAGTATGGTACCCTGCGATTCCCACCCCTAATTACTACAGTACCTTTCAGAACAATGGGCTCTACAGCAATTTTGGAGTAATGGCCACAGTCAGAATTGCAGGTCAAAACTCCACAGGACAACTTTAAAAACACTAACAAACTATTTCTACTTGAATTGGCGAGTTTACAACACTGGCGTTCAGTTGCAGCAATTGGTCAGCTTGTCAAGATGTTTTACACATGGAAACACACACAGCGGTTGAAGAGCTGATGTATTTGTGTACACTTCCATTAGCAGGTCGACCCCCTCGCACCTCAAACGCCGGACCATTTGATCTCTATGGTTAATAACAGGCTGATTAACAAAATTACAAATCTAACGGCAGCAAAGTTGGTATGTGTGTTCCTGACTCTTTATGTGCTGTGTTTGTGCCGGCATAAACGTGTGGGAGTAAGCGTGCGTACGTGTGCGCACATGTGAGTAAATGATGAAGCAGAGCCAGCATGATGTGACGACTGTAAGAGCTTTCTCTGGCTCCTTTCCCGACCTAATCACAGTAAGTAAGAGAGAGAGAGAGAAAGAGAGAGCAGATGTGACAATTAAGAGAGAGATAGAAATGAACACAGGAGGAAAAAAGGGGAGAGGTTAGTGAGGTTAGAACGGAGAGTCAGGTGGGTGGAGTCCAGGTAGGCATTTAAGTCAACAGTAAAATCCTGCTGAGCTGTCTGTCTAGTATAAAAGCTTTCTCAGCTGACAGCCACTAAGTAGAGCTGAAGAGAACAGATGTTCTCTCTCTCATTTTATTTATATTTTCAATATCAAGTGCCACTTAAGGCCAGACAACAGTTTTTGCTGACTGTGTGCAATGTTGAAATTGGCTACTTGGCAATACTGAGCAATTTCACTCGTTCCTCCTATAACGAATTACTGGAAATAATCCAGAAAGGCTGTTGTTTTTAACCATGCAGCGTTTTAGTGGTTTGATGCCGTCTTTGATGGGTGCCGGATGAAGCCACAGCAGTAATACTTTTTCAATTTCATGTTTCACATTATTATTGATTGAGTTACTGTGTGTTCAGGTGTAGGTCAGCCATGCGGACCATCATTACTCAAGCACGACTGTTGTTACATTTATTGTACCAGATCATTTCATGCACACAGAAAGATGTAGTGTCACCGGCTGCTCCCGAGAACATACTGGACGGTCCTGACTCGAACCGGCGACCTTGGGAACAGGCAACAGACACGCTGACTAGGAGGCTAAAACCAATGGCACTAAGCGCCGGTCGCCAGTGCATCTCCCAAGGAGTCGGGGAGTGAGGTTTCTGTCACACAAGCTACAAGTTGTGTGCCGTTTGTACCGGACATATTATTCAAATCAATCATTCATCTCATGCAAGTGTCTTTGGATGTTTCAAGTTATTTTCTTCCAACTTATGCACATACACTGCGGCCAAATGCTTCCAGTGTAGACGAAGAAGTCAGTGGAATCACCAGAGCTGTTAGGTCTCCGTGGCACATGGTTAGCCGCCCCTGATCGATTCAATTTGAGTTTATCTATTTGATTAACATTGTGTGCCTCCAGTGGACCAACACACCTTTTTAGAGGTTCCTGCACTGGATGAAGCAGGCTGATTACAAACTACTCTTTTTCATAAACAATACACTTTATTAAAAAAAGTTTTCACAAAGTAAATCATGACTTGAGGGAAGATGCATCTTTGAAGTTTAATAATGCCAGAGGAAAAAAAGTGTTTTAATATTTTTTAATAATTCATGCTTTATAGTGTCCACTATGTCCTGTGTGTTCTGTTTTCTATTCAGTGATCCCCCTGTGTGGCTCTACTGTTGCAATATCTGTTTCTATGAAAGTAACAATTTCTTCTTCCTTTCTGTGAATAAAAGCAAAAAGAAAGAACCTTCTGCATGCTCTTATTAACTAAAGGACTTCATTAACTTGCATAAATGGTGCATCGTATTATTCTGTAAATCAGCCAGCGAGTAACATCCAATCACAGTGATAACTTGTAACTTGACAGCTCTTACCATTACCCTCACGTCAGCACCAGCCTCCTCCTTACGTGCTAAAGCTTTTTGGTATTGTTGACTTTGCTGGAGATCTAATGTGCATCTAATATGTGTACAGATATGTCCAAAGTCTGTGTGCTATCATCCATGTGTTGTTTTGCTGGTGGATTAGATCTCAGAGATAAATATTTGTTGCTTCTTCAGTCCACAAAGATGATCTTCAAAGAGACAAGTTTGTTGCCGCCAGATGTAACTATGTAAGGATTTGCCAAGCAACACATGGTTAAATTTTTTTTTACATGTTTCTCTGACTAATCAGCTTTTTCTGTAAGAACAGGGGTATTGGCCAAGTGGTGTAAACCTGTTGACCACAGCTAACGTCTCTAGTGAGTAGCAGCAGCATCAGGACAACACTGTGTTTATCTATGTGCGTAAGTAAAGAATGAATCTATCCTTGTGTCGGTTCTGTATCCTCGTGGCCCTGTTTGCGTCAATATGAAGGAAAAAAAAAAAAACAAGCTTCTGTTAGAAATCATGTAACTCGGGCTGGCTAGAAAGTTGCCTCTCCCAATAAAACAAAGAGAAAAAAGGAAACTCTGACAAGGTCACTTTACGCTGCACTTTTTTTCCAAGTCCATTTCTTCTGTCTGTTTGCTTTTCTCTTTTCATTCATCAAAAATAACAGAGAAGAGAGGAACATTTCGTTTAAGAAGTGAGGTCATTCAACAAAGTGTCAGTCTCACCTCTCTTCTCCTTTCATCTCCTCACCTCACAGCTTCCTTCCTCCTCCCTCCCCTCCAGTTGTGTTTTTTTTTTTTATCCTCATCTCCTCTCTCTTTGTCTCTTGTACTTGCTTCAAACAAACAGTTGTTGCAACAGTCGTCCCATTTTTGTCCGTGGGATGAACAAAGTGGTCAATGGAGCGGTATTTATAGGTGGGGGTTACTGCTACAGCAGCATGATAGATAAATTGTCTGAGGCCACAGGAAATTGATCCAAAAGTTTATCTTCCCCCGAATAGCTGCTCGTTTTCGCTGAAGCTGTGATCTCTAACAGCTTTCACAGAATTTCTATTCCGGACGTAGCGGAATGAAAACACAGTTTTGGTAAAGTGCAAATTCCTAATCCAATCATCCAAATAAGCTAGTAACTCACTGGTGGACAGCAAGAAAGGCATGAAAATACGATTTACTCGGAGAAAAAGAAAAGTGGGGAAGGGACTGTTGTTTTAAATGAGCAGTGGCAGATGATAGAGAGCAGGCGAGTTAAAGTAAGACTAGGTAAACTATAAAAGGAAAAACATGTTTTTTAGATCCGGGGTTATCTTTCAATGTGGGGAAAAAGCATTTCCATTGTGACATTAACTTCATTTGAACAGCTTGACACGCACTGGTCACATAGGTGTCATTTACACTGGGGAATGGTTGAAATGGTTGATTTTGTCCACATCACTTTTTGTTAAAAAAAAACAAAACTGAAATATAGCTTGCAGTTAAATAAATGAAAATACCTAAGGTTTATTTATACTTTAAGAAAACATGCAATGCAAATAAAACATAGAAGAAACATGTGCATTGTCCAAAAACAGTAACTTAAGCTAAAAAAACAACAACAAGGTACTGATTATAAAATGACCCAAAAACAGTAACTTTAACAACTTCAACTTCACAGTTTCTTTTTGGCCAAGTTTTCCGTTCTCTCCCTTTGAACATGACAAAAGAGGAGGGAAGACTAAATCATGCCTACATATGTGTTGTGTCAGCAGGGATGATATTAGATGAGAAAAGTTAATCTACAGGAGAAACTGATCTGAAAGCAACACAGAATGCCTGAGAGCTGCGCTGCTTTATATTCTATTATATATATTAACATGTCACGTGCTACCTGAATTTTGTGTTTCCTTTTACATAAATAAAAACATTTCCACCGTAAACTGATGCAGAAACTTTCACCATAATGCAGGAAATGAAGTGTTTAATGATCAAAATTTCCTGAGGGAGGTCCCCCCAGACCCCCTGCTCGTGTATCTCAGCATTGAGCATATCTTTCAAACACTGTTTAAGGATCTTTTCGTCTCGTTCTTGTGAACCTAATGTCACGTATTGTGATGTCTCGCGAGCTAAGTGTCTCTTCACACTGCTAATCTGAGCCCCTATGTGCCCACCACTTTTGAAACACAAAGTGACACCCATGACTGTCATAGAGGATAATAACACCAAATTAAAGAACTTGTAAATTAAATGTTAAAATTTTGTGATGAAAAGAAACCTAAAAATGATCACTCCAACTGAAGTAGGCTCAATAAAACAAACACGGCTGTAAGAAGTAATGCTAAGGCTAGGGCTAGCTTTCTGGCGACGTCACCTCTATGCTTCCAGCCCTTCTGTAAGTAGGCACAATATTTGCTGTTTAAAAAGTAAGTTGTGGACGAAGATCATGTTTTTATTTCACAATGTTAGTTATATGCCCTTCTTTGCCAAAGGATTTTATTTTAAAAGGCTGTTTCTTCTGGTGGTGCGTGCCTGATTGAAAGACCAAAGAAGAATCACGCCTTTCATCTATTGTACAGATCAAAGAATTAACTGATTCATCATGAAACTAATCGCCAGATTATCATAATGAAAACAACATTGTTGTAGTTGCAGCCTTAGTATATAGCATAAAGACACACTTTTATTTTGTTCCAGATTTTTTTTTTTACTCTGAATAAGTACTTTTTTAAGTGCGATGCTCTGTGTTTGCGTAAAGATGTTCCTATAAACCTGATGAAAACTGGCAAAAAAAGAACAGCAAACATATGGATCTTGCGGTTTCGCAGTCGTCGTTGAGCCATAAGATTGTTAACTTGTTAACCCTGCATCCACAGCAGAGGGGATATTGTATAAAAAGCAATTAAACAGGATCAGCAAGACAAGTGTTAAGATTTGAGATGCATCAGGCTCCTGAAATTCCATCTATTCTGTTCATCTGTGAATGGCGAGAGCGCCAAGTTAATATTTTGCATCCATGAGGGTGACGTCAGAGTCAAGGGCTGTGTGCAGTTTACAGTAAGGCCAGGAAGAAGGAAATCTTCAACTTGCAGCTGGAACATGACCCAGCCAAAGCATCTAAAAGTCATGTCAAACTACTTGAAACTAAAGCTCTCCTCTGGTTATTTTAATGCTGAACTTTGAAGAAAGTGGCTGGAGGACAGAGGATAAATACGGGCAGAAATAAGCATAACGACCCAGTTGCGAAATCACCTCCATCTTCTCCCTTGCAATTCCTCTCCTCCCCTCTGCTCCAGATCGCCTCCACTTTCCTCTCGTCGTCCCTTACAATCTTCACTGTCAGGCCTCTCTGTCTTGCCCATTACTTCCATCACTCTCACTCTCTCTCTTCCTCCTAATAGCCTTCTCTCTCTCTGTCTTTCTGTCTCTCCATTTCTGTCTGTCGTGAACACTGATCTAATGAACACATTGCTGGACACAAACACCGGACCGTTGTTTTAATGGAATTTCAGTGTGAAGCAGGTCTGAACTACATGTTGAAATATATTCATGGAAATGCTGTTGGAACAAAGTTATTATGTTATCTAGCTGCTTAAAGAACATTCACTTTTTAACCAAATTTAGCCTAGTTTTTAACCAAGATGTCAAAACATCTTGATGACTAAATCACTGCTTACTGGGAGAGGAAACAGCTCATAAAAATACTGTACTTAAATAAATTGCTAGATCCAGGTAGGAATCTATATCCTACGAATGCTTTAAACCACCAGAGGAAAATACAGGCACTAGAACTCTGATATCAGGAACATCTCTTAAAACAGTGCTCATCCTATCTTTGTTCATATCAACAAAAGCCGAGGGCGCAATCTCAGTACACAGCAGGATCTTTGTTACGCTGATAATCTGGATGTTACACTTTGAATAATGCTGTGTTCAGAGCAAAGAAACTGTGTGTAGGTTGGGGTGTGATAGAAGTTTATACATTTGAAACTACCAGTGAATCAACTTGAGTTTTGCCTTAACGTTTAAAATTAAATTGAGATATAATTGCCTCCTGTTGGCTGGATACAGCATATAAAATGTTTTTTTTTTTTAAAGTTTTTCCACTTTTCTCAACTTTCTCATTTACTTAAGCAACATATAAGTTATATTTTATGGCCAAAATCTTACCTTAAAAAAGAAACAATTTATTGTGACATTATTGGAATACTTGATTCTACACTTGAACCAGATTTGAAATGAATTTCCAGTAAAAAAAAACCAAAACAAACAACAACTCTAAAACATCTGAAGGTTATTTACCGTCACAAATTATCACTTTTTCCTTCGTTCGTGCACTCTCCCATTCCTTCTCATCCTCCCTGGTGGCATTTTAAGTGGCTTTAAACTGACACAAAGGGCTCGATGTGGATTGAGGGCCTTTGAATGCACAGTAACCCCGACTGGCCTCCCTGTTCGAACACATCTCAGACCGGCACACACGTGGGAAAACACACATACACAAACACGGCGTCGCTCTCTGACCCCTGAGGTGTGGAGAGTGCCCCCCCTGTCATGCCCTCCTTAGCCGATTAGACCGACCATGCATGTCCACCCCTGCAGGGCAGAAAATTGTCATGTCCAATCCTCTCTACATCCAAAACCCCTTTTTCCATTTCCTCCTCTCTCTGTCTGTCTGGATCTGTCGTTGTCCTCCCCAGGGAGTCTGCTGGATTAAGAGGACATGGTCCTGATGAGGGAGCGAGACAGTGTGTGTGTGTTTGAGTGAGTGTGTGAAAAGTGCATTTGACGTGCTTATCCATCTGATACTCCACTTTAGGTGGAAATATGTTTGAGCAACACTATTTTGGAATTCAAGGATTTTTTGTTAGTGTGCTTCTAAATGTAAGATTGCATTTATACGTAAATCCGTAACAGAGTTTATATTAATATTTTTGCAGCAAGGCCACGCTCCACTTTCAAATGTTTACATACAGCTTCACAGCTGGAAGCTGCCAAAACAACCCTTCCATTTAGAGGTCATCATGGGCCTGGGCAATTCATGGTAACTGAGACTCGACCCCAAGTTAGGCAGGGTCACAGTATATTTTGTTAGTACATATGTTATCCCACAATAGGCCTAATACCTGAGTGGGTTCAGACTCACTATCAGCTCTGATCTTCTCATCCCATCTTCACCAACACATTCTCACTCCCGACTCGTCACATATTGACGCTTGGTCAAGGCCCTTTGGCATCACTTTTTAACGCCCTGGGTTATAAAACGCTAGCGTATCGAAACATTGCCATTTTGAAACGGCACGTTATTAAAGTCGTGAGACGTTGCAGTTTTTTTAGGTTAAGACACAAAAAGTACTTGGTTAGGTTTAGGCAACAAAACTGCTGCTAGGTTCAGGGCATAGTGGATGCAGAGAGTAAAGCTCACAGTTGATATGTCAGAAGATCATTTCTGCTGTGCATAAACTGAAAGGCAGTAGACACTCGTTTTATAAATGATGTCTTAAGTAAAATAATGTGTAAATGTTCAGACTGAATTCCTTTAGAGTGCAGTGAAAGCACATCAGAGCTTAGCATCAAATTTGTTTTTCAAAGCGGAGTACAAATTTCATATTTTGTAGCTCTAATTAATCAGATTATAACTGTAAGAAATAAGAGGAACTTCGTTTAACATACATGTTTAAGTTGTCAGACACCTGTTCCAAACTGATACAGAGATTCAAACCTCATCCGGACATAATTTGAAAATATACGTTAAACCTTTACATGGCTGTGTTAATGTAAAGTAACATTTAACAGCACATTCACATCCACCAGTATTTTAGATTAACCAATATTCCCAGTAAAAGTTGCAAATCTCTGAACCCACCAATTGGGAAACACTGCATACCATAACCTCTGACCTTTACAGCAAGTGAGCAACAGAGCGAGGATGTGGAGCTGCGCTCTTCCTTCCTTATGGCCTTTGAGAGGGACCTGTTTTCTTTTAATGAATAAATAAATAATAATAAAATAAATAAAAAGTGCTTTTTGCCATTTGTATCTGGATTCAGCTCATAGCCTGAGGAGAGGGAGAGGGAGGGAGAGGGAGGGAGAGGAGGACGTGTCTGAGGTATTTCTAAGAAAAGAGAAAATCCCTTCAAGCTTTGAGAGTGAGAGGAGATTTTCCAGCACAAAGTGGTATCTTTATCCCTCTAATCAGAGATCCAACAGCAGATATGGTGTGCCTCGTCCCTTCTCTCCCCCTCCTTTTTCCTCTCTAGTCCCCATAAAAGCCAGTCTTCATGTTTCATAAACAGTTTGTTGTCACCTACAGCTGGTAAACAAGTAAACAAAAAGGCCCTGCAGAGCAGATATTCTGTTGTCTCTGTGACAGTCTCCTGCAGGCTGTCCTCCAGCATTATCCTGACAACTCTATACTTTTATATGTAAAATATATGAAGACACAGAGTTGGTTAGATAAAGGAAAGAGGGGACAGGGAGGATGAGAGGAAAAAAGGAGGGGGAGGGGAGAGGAGAGGAAAAGGACATGGAAGGAAATACAAGGAGGTGAGAAATGTGGAGGTGAAAGAAAAGGAGAGGAGAAGAGAAAACAATAAGATGAAAGGAAAGGGAGATGAGATGAGACACGAGAACCAAGGCAGGAAGACAGTAGACTAAAGGAGAGGACAGTAAAGAAGGAGAGGAAACAAGGAGATGGAAATAGAATCAAAGAGGAATCAAAGAGAGAGTAGAGGAGAAGAGATGAGGAAAAAAAAGAGGACGGGAAGTGGGAGAGGAAAAGAGAAGAAGCTTGACAGTGCAGGAGAACAGAGTCGTAAGGATGAGAAGATGAAAAATGTGTACAGCAAAGCTGCAGAGATGACAGGAGGAGAACAAGGGGGAGGAGAACAAAACAGGAGGGTTGCAGGGAAGGAGAAGGAGATGACGAGACAGAGGCGTGGCAGAGAGAAGATGACAGGGCTGAAATCGGGAGATGAAATAAGGAATGATATTCTTTTAACAGCACTCTCTCTCTCTCTCTCTCTCTGGCTTTAAGCTGCACCGCTGGGAGTCGGTGGCTCGGAGTTGCAGTCTGTGTTGGTGGGAACCGAGTCTTGCTGCTTGTCAAGCGAAACGCTTAGTGGTGTTTGAAGGCTCCCAGAGTGGGACTAAGATCGAGTGTCATGTTAAATCTGCCCAGTGCTATCGAGAGCCTGGATGCACCATTACAGCAAATTATTTACAATTTTCATCTATTAGAGTGTTAGCCTGTCTATAGATTCTGCTGCCTCACACATTCACACCTGCCCTCCTGCTCTCACTGCTCTATCGTCTTACTGCTGCTTGTTTTGCTCTTTTCCTTCTCTCATTCCTTCAGTATGTTGTTTTTATACACTGCATTTCTTGCCTCTCTCCTCCTATCATACTTTTTTTTTTTTGCAAAGAAGGAGAAGTCACTGAGTAAGTAACTATAAAGACGATGGTGCTGCCATGCACTTTTATAGCCATCCTATAAAGTTTTGACTTTTGCATCACATGACTTTTTCCTAACACAGTTGTGCATCGTTTTTACTGATGACTCATCTAAGAGTGTTTCACGCCGATGATCCCAAAGTCTCTCCCCACCAAAATTCAAAAACAACACTCAGTACGACCTTTGTTTAGACATTACCATCCCCTTCTCAGTAGAGCTGTCACGAGCCAGTCCGGGCATATTTTAATAGATCTGTATTGGCTAAAATAAAGCCACTCAAATGCTTTGTTTACTGTACTTTATGTACTCTACTGTGTTTAGTCCACACAGACCTAGCCTGTGCTGCAGTACATTGTGTCCTCAGAGCTGCTCTACTTTATGATAGCTGGGCTTTCAAAGTGCAGCATTTCCCCGCATGAGTGTGTAAGTGTGGATATATTTGTGCGCACTGATGCAAGTGACTGTGTTGTGAATCCCGGGCCTACACTGGAAAATGTTCCTTGAGAACTTCTGATGCTGCACAATGCAAACGAACATGTTGACATTTTTGCTACATTGACATCATTGCAGAAAAAACGAAAGCTGCATCATTGTAAACCTTTTGCCTGCAATCACCAGCTGCATCTTGCTGATGTGACGCGTTAATTTCGGAGATAACACACATCTGGGAATGTGAGAAATATTCACCCAAGTGCACACAAACATGCAGTTAAAAGAAAAGATTCTATGGAGACATTGAATGGGACTTTTTACGCCTGTATACCTTTATGCCTGAAATAACTCCTCCCTCTTTGCTACTCTTTCTGCATGGCCCTCTACTTAATTTCTACCATATTCTGTTTATCATCCCGTTTCTGCCTCTGTTCAACTTTTCTGTCTCCCTCTCTTGAAACGTGTTTACTTCTCGTCTCTGTCATTTCCTCTTCTCGTTTCTCTCCAAGTCCTCAGTGCGGGACACCAGGTCACATTACCCACACACCTGCATATTAAACACATTGCATGAATATGTGTTTGTGTATGAGTGAAAGAGAGAGAGTGTGTGTGTGTGTGTGTGTGTGTTAGAGAGAGTCGGTAGTTGTGTTGAATTTCCATTTTAATCAGCACGCCGGTGAGCGAACAATCCTATTACCGCAAGGGAGGACAGAAGGGCCACTTCACAGCCTCCCCCTCTCTCTTCCCCTCTCCCTTGTTCTCCCTCCATCCCTCTCTCCCTGAGACGACAAATTAATCATCTCTCTAATGCCTCATGAAAGCCAAACTTTTTTTGGGTCCTCTTCTTAATTCGGGAGGTGGAGTATATCTTTCATTCACCCCCACCTCCTCCAGACACACACTTTCTCTGTCCTCTCCGCTTCTCCATTTACTATTAGTGTTGGAAAGATTAATGTGTTTTCTGGATGCCAAGGAGGACATATACACACAAACATGCTTGAACACAAGCATAAACCCTCTTGTACTGTATACATGTACACTCACACACACACACGCATGTGCACATGAACCCACATAACAATGCTCCAAAGGCCATCATCATTCCTGAAAATGTTATTTTTTCTCCCCCCTTCCAAATTCAGTATTGACGGATTGGAGGAGGAGGAGGGGGAGTGGAGGTATCGATCATGGAGAAAAGAGGAGAACAGAGAAACACACTCATCATTAAGAGGAGGGCAGAGAAGAAAGGGCTGTACACTGAGGAACTGGTCTAAATGAGAAAGAATATGGTTGCAGGTACCGCACTACAGCATGGTTCCACACTTCTCAACCACCGCATACGTCTAGAAATGTCACCGATTTAAAAAGGTCTGATTTTGACGTCATGATTGGCTTTTGCTTCATTTGGAGAAACAATAAGGGAATCTGAGCCTTTTGGATGAGATTATGAATCTTCAGACTGATAGAAGACATCTTACATATTAGTTTAGGCGTTAAAACAGCTGTCAAGATAGTCTAATAGCATTTTAAAACCTCCTTTCCAACAGTGGAACCATGTAACTTTCCAAAACAGATAAACTGTCACCTCTGTGTCATGCTGCAACTGGACGATATGGCCAGAAATGTTATCACGATAAAAAGTTTAATATCTTTCGATATCGATAATTATCACCATAAGTATCAAATCGTTATTTCTTTTGAGATTTTTGCTCCTGAGTGAAAGTTGAAGAAACCTGATGGTTAATTGTGGTTTAAACTTTTCTTTACGTGCAACAATTGAGGCCAAACAGTGGATCACTTCACAAATCTATGGTGGAACATTCAAAACAATAATGATAAAATCTTTGTCAACAAATATGCACGAGTAAAATTAAGTAAAAGCTTTTTTCAGTCCAGAAATGTTATCACGATAAAAAGTTTAATATCTTTCGATATCGATAATTATCACCATAAGTATCAAATCGTTATTTCTTTCGAGATTTTTGCTCCTGAGTGAAAGTTGAAGAAACCTGATGGTTAATTGTGGTTTAAACTTTTCTTTACGTGCAACAATTGAGGCCAAACAGTGGATCACTTCACAAATCTATGGTGGAACATTCAAAACAATAATGATAAAATCTTTGTCAACAAATATGCACGAGTAAAATTAAGTAAAAGCTTTTTTCAGTCCAGAAATGTTATCACGATAAAAAGTTTAATATCTTTCGATATCGATAATTATCACCATAAGTATCAAATCGTTATTTCTTTCGAGATTTTTGCTCCTGAGTGAAAGTTGAAGAAACCTGATGGTTAATTGTGGTTTAAACTTTTCTTTACGTGCAACAATTGAGGCCAAACAGTGGATCACTTCACAAATCTATGGTGGAACATTCAAAACAATAATGATAAAATCTTTGTCAACAAATATGCACGAGTAAAATTAAGTAAAAGCTTTTTTCAGTCCAGAAATGTTATCACGATAAAAAGTTTAATATCTTTCGATATCGATAATTATCACCATAAGTATCAAATCGTTATTTCTTTCGAGATTTTTGCTCCTGAGTGAAAGTTGAAGAAACCTGATGGTTAATTGTGGTTTAAACTTTTCTTTACGTGCAACAATTGAGGCCAAACAGTGGATCACTTCACAAATCTATGGTGGAACATTCAAAACAATAATGATAAAATCTTTGTCAACAAATATGCACGAGTAAAATTAAGTAAAAGCTTTTTTCAGTCCTCTTTCCACAACAAAATAAACATCTTAATTTAAAAAAAGTCCTTATTCATGTATAATTCAAGTAAATAAAATCAAACATTTATTGAATATTTATTGAACATTTGTTATTGAAAAAAAATTATATTTTGCTAATTATTGTTTATTGTCTAGGTAGCTTCAATACAAATGATCTTGCCATCAACTATCTCTTTAACAGTGCCGGACGCCTAAGTCAGCCCATCATTACAAACGTATAGTATAAATATAGAAAAGCTTAAATCACTTATTTGGAAGCTTCTTAAGGGGGTAATTAGGGTTCAAAAGGTTAAAATGAACGTGACCAGTAAAAAAAAAACAAAAGTCAGTGAATCTGATGACTAGTAAAGATGAGGTCTAATGGACTGTCACAGTGACATGTTATTGGGTGCACTTGTTGACTTAATTCTCTGAGGTGTTTTGAGGAAACCTGACCTTAAAAGCATTTTTTTATTCTGCTCAGAGCACGCCAGCTCGCCACCCACCAGGATTTGTTTACGTGTCTCGTGGGCGAATCGTGGTGAAATGCAATTCAGCATAAAGGCTGTCACAATGCGAGCATAAATGAGGACACACGGCATTTTATATTCTTACTGTCTTTCTCTGACTGCCAATTTTGTTTCTGAGCTGACTCAACCCTCTCGGTTATTCACTCGTCTTTTTTCTCCTTTGGTATTCTTACTATCTGCCGACTGCACTGTTTGTGGTTGTTAAGTCAAATTCAAACACATAATAGACATACGGAAACAAGACAATACAATTTTTAAGAGAGAAATTTTGGTCCAACAGCTCCAAAGCCTCCACACTCACACACATATATTTAACACATGTAGCAGGACACGCCTAGCAGGAGTATTTCCTTTCAGATTACTCTATGAAATAAATGCTTGATTAGTAAAATAATCATTAGCTTTAGTAACACCTTCAACATCTATCCATTAAAGGAGAACTCTGGGCAATTTTTCAGTTAATCTTGATCGTTATAACTTTGTGA
>NC_060161.1:2332125-2340729 GCF_021292245.1 Micropterus dolomieu
GAGATTTTTGCTCCTGAGTGAAAGTTGAAGAAACCTGATGGTTAATTGTGGTTTAAACTTTTCTTTACGTGCAACAATTGAGGCCAAACAGTGGATCACTTCACAAATCTATGGTGGAACATTCAAAACAATAATGATAAAATCTTTGTCAACAAATATGCACGAGTAAAATTAAGTAGAAGCTTAGTCCTCTTTCCACAACAAAATAAACATCTTAATTTAAAAAAAGTCCTTATTCATGTATAATTCAAGTAAATAAAATCAAACATTTATTGAATATTTATTGAACATTTGTTATTGAAAAATTATAAAAAAATAAATATATTTAGCTAATTATTGTTTATTGTCTAGGTAGCTTCAATACAAATGATCTTGCCATCAAATATCTCTTTAACAGTGCCGGACGCCTAAGTCAGCCCATCATTACAAACGTATAGTATAAATATAGAAAAGCTTAAATCACTTATTTGGAAGCTTCTTAAGGGGGTAATTAGGGTTCAAAAGGTTAAAATGAACGTGACCAGTAAAAAAAAAACAAAAGTCAGTGAATCTGATGACTAGTAAAGATGAGGTCTAATGGACTGTCACAGTGACATGTTATTGGGTGCACTTGTTGACTTAATTCTCTGAGGTGTTTTGAGGAAACCTGACCTTAAAAGCATTTTTTTATTCTGCTCAGAGCACGCCAGCTCGCCACCCACCAGGATTTGTTTACGTGTCTCGTGGGCGAATCGTGGTGAAATGCAATTCAGCATAAAGGCTGTCACAATGCGAGCATAAATGAGGACACACGGCATTTTATATTCTTACTGTCTTTCTCTGACTGCCAATTTTGTTTCTGAGCTGACTCAACCCTCTCGGTTATTCACTCGTCTTTTTTCTCCTTTGGTATTCTTACTATCTGCCGACTGCACTGTTTGTGGTTGTTAAGTCAAATTCAAACACATAATAGACATACGGAAACAAGACAATACAATTTTTAAGAGAGAAATTTTGGTCCAACAGCTCCAAAGCCTCCACACTCACACACATATATTTAACACATGTAGCAGGACACGCCTAGCAGGAGTATTTCCTTTCAGATTACTCTATGAAATAAATGCTTGATTAGTAAAATAATCATTAGCTTTAGTAACACCTTCAACATCTATCCATTAAAGGAGAACTCTGGGCAATTTTTCAGTTAATCTTGATCGTTATAACTTTGTGAGTACTGTCTATAGAAAAAAAAACGAACCAGATTGGTGCTCGCAACACGGAGCTACTACAGCTAATGCCCAGAGCTCCCACTCAGCTAAAACGGCAGTTATAGGGGCTTATACATAAGAGGCACAAAGACAGTCTTTAACAGACACAAAATGCAATTAAAATGTCTGTCCAACATGAACAGGGCCCTTACATGACAACAAGATGCGTTTAGCAACTTAGCCATTGTTTAAATTCACCTAAATAGTGTTTTAGACGGCTAGCTGTAGCCTCGCGCAATCCGGTATATATATATTTTTTTTTCTATAGACAGTACTCACAAAAGGTATAACGATCAAGATTAACTTAAAAATTGCCCGGAGTTCTCCTTTAATTCTACTACATCTGGCCCCCACACAACACACCTTCAGCTCTAATCTGCTGAAGCTCTTATTGGCAGTGATGCCCACAGCTACTCCCACAGAGAAGGCAGTATTTACTCACTGTTCTCTACTGCGTTCTACTCAGTTTTACTCAACTAACATACACATATATACTGTAGACACACACTCCCTTGCTCTGTTTTCACTTCATATTATTTTACTCTGTGTATCTCATAACCTAGACACAAGAAGTGATGCTGGCAAGGACACGAACGCACACACACACACAAAAGCACAATGTATTCACTGGCTGAGTGTTCAGGACATAATGGGTGCGCCTGCTTGGTCAGCTGAACCTGAAACTGGCACTAAACTACATGATGGACAAGGAGGGAGGGCAGGGAGACGGATGGAACAAGGAGGGAGAGCAAAGTGTGTGGAAACTGCATTGAGGGAGGAAAACAGAAGAGATGCACAACGCTGGATGGACTGAAATGAAAGGATGCTCCAGATTAAGGTAAAGAAGGAGAAGGAAGCAAGTAAGGAGGAAGACAGGAAGAGAGGTAATGGATGGCATGAAAGTCCAAACCCAGCTAACTTTCTAACCCCCCAAAAGCTGGCCAATCAGAAGTGGGTGTGAATTGTCAGTTTTGAAAAGTTACAGACATTATCGACACAGCACCCCTGAAATCTGAGGTGGGAATGGAGCGGTAGACAACTTTATTCTTTAACTAAATAAGGAATTTTTATAATATCAAAATTTGTATTTATTTCTACTTTACCTGCCGAGTGAGACAGTTAAGCAGCTCTAATCTCCCAATTAAAGACAAGAAGTTAATTTTGATTTGTATCGTAGATATTTGACCTACAGAACCTGTTCTGTCTATCTGAGCCAGTGGATTACAGCAGAGGTATGAGCCAAGTTTTGTGCTACGTGTAAATAATCTAATATTTCTTGCAGTTGTAATCACAGAAACAATAAGAAAAGAAAAAAAAGTTATGTTAATTTAGAGTACATGTCTGACAAAGTCAAATATTTGAGGTTCATATGCTATTTATTATTTTATGCTAGAAGACTTGGAGGGAAAGGCTGGACAGTGAGCCTGGACTAACAACAATAACAAAAAAAAACAGAGTTCAGAACATCTGAAACACTGTGATACCAACACTTCTGCAGAGAGAAGAGAACACAGGCTGACAATAAAACATGGGTTTATGATGTTTGGTCAAAGATCAAATGAAACATCTGTTTGCGCTCCTGAAATATGTAGAGGGTACAGTGGTGGTGTAACAGGGTAAAAAAAAAATGTTCTTTAAAGCTTAGAACAAAAACAAATCTCTCACTGACAAAAGTTGTTAAAAAACATCTAACCCACTCATAAAATGTTAAGTCCCATATTTTTATGTGTATGTGTGTCACACACTCAGCAAGATATTAGTCACTGCCTGATGTTTCAAGGTAAATCCTCCACTGCAGGGTGGGAAGGAGAGGGGAAAAAAAAAAAAAATAGGTACAACAGGTTCTTAGCTCGTCTGACAGCCTTGACTCCTCTTTGAGCTCTGCTTAGTGTGGGGGAGAAATAAAATGTGGCTTTTTACATCTGACTGCAAACACATTTCTGACCAGAAGAGAGAAACATTTTTAACCCAGTAAGGGAATCGATTTTTATCAATTTATTAGCTAACTACATTTTGGTACAACATTTAATTCAGTTGAACGAAATGCCTGAAAATGGCTGTTATGGTTTATTTATTAGGTACATTTGGTGCAAGTTTTGACATGAGGCAGGGAGTTAGATAATCAATCTTTTCACACTTTTGCTCCTTGTCAAGGAGTCAAGTACCAAAAAATGGAGCAAAGCCTGCAAGCCAGTTCAGGCAGACAAAACTAAGTGCACTGCTACATTCACAAATATGATATTTTACTTTGCATCGTGTTTCGATTGCACCTTTTATAATTTGGCAATCTAGTTAAACTGAGTGGTCCACTCTGGTGGTGGTGCCTCATCTGCACAATCATAACTATTGCCACTAGCTTAGCATTCAAATCAGCCCAGCACCCATCTGAAGCCTGTGAAATCTTCCCAGAAGAAATTTATCATCAAACCCCAATCCCTCTCTGTCAGATCAAGCGTCAACTCTACTGCTGTCTGTATTTTCAAATCATTTCACTGAACTTCACTAAACTGGTGGTGTGCTGCCATGCAAGGGCCCAAGGAAACTAACATTCAAACACGCACACACAGCAAATTGGGGTTCAGTACTTTGCCAAAGTGCACTTCAAAAGGGAAACTGGAGGAGCCAGGGATCAATCAGAATCAGAAATACTTTATTGATCCCAGAGGGGAAATTCCTTTGTCACAATTGCTCAGCTTGCATGTCAAGTTACAGAAATAATAATAAAGTAGGAAATATAACGAATAAACAAATTATAACTATAAAACTATAAATATAAGGCAGTGTGGATATTTACAGCATATTTACATCAAACCACCAACCTTCTGATTAATGGACAACCTGCTCTACCCCCTGCTCTACCCCACAGCTGCCTCACAATGTCTCTAAATCTAAATCTTGGACCATTTGTGAACTGGCAACCTGCACAGTTCCTAAATTCACTGAGCTGTCAGACCTTTAGTACAAATGAGACATCCAGAGAATGAGGGGCAGAAAAATGGTAATAATTCCCTCAATAGTGAAACTTTCATTCCTTTCCGTTTTTTTTTCTTCATTTAGTCGTGCTAGCAACAATAATGTCAGTTACAGAATCAGGAGACCAGGCTTCTCAGCAGGAGCTGGTTATTGTGGTGTTTTATCTGAGTCAGGCCAACAGGTTCAACTATAATTTTCCAGTGCTGTAACTTAACCCGAAATGTGGTGCTTCTTTTTGACAAAGCATTTGCAATCTTTCTCCTTTCCCTGAATTACTTTGTGGACAAATTTCCCCAGTAAAGATTTTCTGATCATGCACTCAAAAAACTGTGTGAAGTATATGAGACAGAGAGGTAGCAGAGACAAAGAAAGAAAAAGATAAAGACAGAGGGATAACGAGACACTGAGAAAGAGAGATGGTTGAAGACCGTCAGTGCGTTTGCACAGCTGAGGATGCTGCAGGTGCTTCTCCTCCAGCCACTGAAATAATGTGTGGCCCAGACACTTTATCTAATCTGCTTGATGATAAAAAAGAAGAGGGAAAAAAAAGCCTTTTTGTTAAAAAGCGCAAACAGAACACAAAGAGGAATGGGTTTGTTTTAGCCTCGTTAGTGTTGACAGGGGTGTGAGTTATTGAGTTAATAACATTGGCGTGTGTTTGTGTGTGAGAGTCTGCAGCCATGCCTCCCAGTCGTGAGATACACAGAAAGAGCCACAGGTGTCTGCAAAGCCAAAGTAAACCAAAGGAGTGCACATGCAATTGTCCATGATGAATGCAAATGAGTGTGTGTCTATGTGTACTTTTTCTCATTCTTCCTCTCTGCCTGATAGACGCTTTTGTGTTATCTGATAAGCCTGCAGTGGTGTGTCTGCACGTACTGTCGCAGTATTTAGATGTGTTTTTTTTTAACCAAACATACATTACTCCCAGGTGTCATAAATATTCTTTATCTGCCTCTTTCTCCTTCATTCCCCCTTCCTTCCTCCCTCCATCCATCCATCCATCGCTCTCCACCCACCAACCCACCTTCCTGAGGCATATTAAATCCCTGCAATTGAAGAATAAATACGCCACATTAAAACACAAGATATG
The DNA here is from genome assembly GCF_021292245.1 of Micropterus dolomieu. Lineage (NCBI taxonomy): Eukaryota > Metazoa > Chordata > Actinopteri > Centrarchiformes > Centrarchidae > Micropterus > Micropterus dolomieu. Next base: position 2,337,439 of record NC_060161.1, read on the forward strand.
AAATTGATTCATTCTTTTCTTTAAATAGCATTATGAAAATAGGAGACTGCCATTAATCAGCGGCTAGGTGGGAACTGCTTTTCGCAGGCGGAGGCGTGCAGATGCTAGTTGCTGTGGGCTCATCAGCTTTACGACGTAACGGCATTACTTTATGGAGGCAGTGGAAACATCGATTTATGCTGATGACTCTGCCTCTGTTCTGTAATGCAGCCATGACAAGCTTTAAAGCTCTGATCAAGTTTGGGAGTGGAAGAGGCGGCCTTTAGCTGCAAAACAGGGCCATATAGTAGTGATGTAGAGGCTTTTACTGCTATTTAACATATGGAGGGTTGTGGTATGAAACAGGCTGCGGGTGCACTGTTCTACAGCAAGCATCTTACTATTCAAAGATATCCCACAAACATATGGATATATAGCATTCATATTTCAGGAGTAGTGTGTTGTTATCACTATTTTTTGGAAGCCAAGGAAGTGAAGATGATCATCATTTGAGTACAAACTATACATAAGAAAACACAACACAAAATTATTAGGAAATTATTTAAAAAATAATGTCAAGTAAAATAAAGATTTATGCTACTGTGTCAGTTCCCAAAAGGTGATCTCCAGATTAAGGTTGGGTCATCTCATCTAACTCTTAAGTTTTAGAATCTGATTCAAATTGTTATCACAAAGTGGAAAATGCTGACAGCTGCATATTGCAAAACATAACTATTACAAAAGAAGTCCCCTAAAGTGAGATACTGTAAAATTATTTTATGGTTTCTGTTTTTTCCTGAATGGGTAGAGTTTGAGTTTTCATCCCTTTGAAACAGAGCAGATCATTTACAAGACTTTGGATGAAACTGCACAGGCCAACACATTTCCTTCCAAACTGTGTCACATGTAGTTTGTATCATTAACCCATCCCAGCTACCTTGCAATGTGAAAACTGTCTTACAACACCGACTGTGTTTTTCCCTCTGCTTTAAAGAGCATAATTGCAAGTCTTTAGAGGACCAAAAAGTAGTCTTTCCAGCTGTGACACTTGTGTCTGTATCATTATAAGAGATTAACAGAGCCCAGACACCTTACCATGTGAAAACTTTCTTCAAAAAGAAATGATATAAGGCTCTTGTTCCAAGAGTACCTATAATTGTGTCTTCAGACGACAGAAAAGATGTCTTTGAAGGAAAGCCGCCTGGAGAGCATTTTAAGTTCATCCTTTATGTGTGCAGAGAGTCTAAGCACACCACACATTCGCATGAATTTATACATGGTTCTGTGATGGATACTAAAAGTGTTTGTTCTTACAGAGAAGCGGAGGAAAATGATTTGTGGTTTGAACACAGACACTGCGGAATGCAGCTTCTGAAAGGAAACTCAAGAAGGGAAGCGCAGTGGATGAAGGCGCCTTCAACTGTGCAAGAATATACAGTATTTGTCCCATACGGCAAACCAATGTGGTTAGAGAGGACATAAATCAAGAATCAGATAAGTGGCGGGCAGTACAGAACAGTGCAGTATGTTTATGTGTGTGTATATATATATATATATATATATATGTGTATATATATATATGAGCACACATGCTTACATGTCAACCCTGTCTGCTAGACATTATGTTTATATAACACCAATCTGTTTTCCCAATTACGTTCTGGGAAATGCAGTTGCTGCCTGGCGGTTTTCATGTGAAAGAAGTGCTTGTTTTAAGTTGTGGGGAGGTGGTCGGGGTGTATGTTGGGCATACAAAACACTGAACTTTTAACAATGGAGACTTGGGTTTGAATTTCTCAGACAACTGATGAATAATTAAGGAAAACTAATTAAATACATTGTCAGTTAGCATTTTACTGATATGCTCAGCATCAACATGTTGTGACATTATGTCCACCACAATAGTTTAATTAAATAACTCATGTGGATAATGTTTAATTTCAAAATTAAATGTTAAGAGGAATAGGTGTGACTTTATATTATTAATTATAGATCCACTTCATCATAAACATTCATAACAACAGTGTTGTTTGTGCTTGTGCTAGTGAGCCATAACTATTCCATGTAAGCCATCATAGATTTCACGTGTAAAATCGCTACAGTGAACACGACTCACGGCTGTTAGACGCACAAAGTGCAGTGAGATACCAACTGATGGAATATACGTATAAAAATGGGAAATCTGAATAAATACAGATATAACGAATATTTAAAAAGCACAACTCTCGCCATTTATGATGCATGAATCCTCCATCAAATTGCACCACACTCCTTTCCATGTAATTATATCATCATCATCTAATTCACACACCTCCCCATCCTTCCTGTGCAGACCAAATCACTGTGTGAGTGTGGAAACAACAGGTCCCTTGCTTGCTGTCTAAACATAGCATGAAATGAGGTGATGATGACAATTTGTTTAACCATACTCTGTTGCTGCATAAGCGGGACAACATAAAATAGCGGGGCAGCATGGAAATGTTCCCTTTCCCTCATTCATTACACAATTACGCTAAGCTGCATGCTTGACTATGAACCAGATGTTGTGTAATTAACCTCAGTGTGAAGATAGCTTTCTGCCCTATTGTCTCTCACCTTCAAGAATGAAATGGAAACCAGGCTGAGGCAGTGATAAGGGAAGGTACTCCTGAGGCACATGAACCGAACTGAGCAGAGCCGAGTCCAACCTGGTCGAAACAGAGCTAAAACTAATTAAGCATCGTGTGCAGATAGCCTTCCAACACCATTGTCTCTGTAACCTTCAGCACAAACTGTGTGAGGAGATGAAACTTCAAACAGAGAGGCGAGATATGTGGAGGTGGAATTTTAGAGAATATCTCCCACCTGATACTACCACTAAATTAAACAAACTACTGAAGGTTTCAGATGATAGTTACACTCAAGTGAAATAGTAATTAGTTATGTGAATACAATGACAGACATCGAGGTATTGTTTGTTCATTAAACGAGTTTGTGTAATACATTTAGGAAGTTGAATCGCTTGATGTAAAGAAAAAAACATTTCTGCTGCGTCGCAACATTATGATAAGCCAAGATCCCAAACAATATCTTTTCTCACATAATGAAAATTTTAATTAATAGACAGTATGATCCAGCTCCGACTACAAAGGGAGGGGGAACCTATTCCACCGCTGTCAAATATAAAAGATTGTTATGCAGCCATTTGAATCAGATGCATTTCTGAATGGGTACACAGAATTAGGCAGCCAGGATGAATATCCTTGTAGTATGTTATTAGTTTTTGTTCTACACAGAGTGCATGTTAAAGTCCATTGGGTCAATCTAATTGTG
>NC_060161.1:2340829-2355351 GCF_021292245.1 Micropterus dolomieu
ACCAACTGATGGAATATACGTATAAAAATGGGAAATCTGAATAAATACAGATATAACGAATATTTAAAAAGCACAACTCTCGCCATTTATGATGCATGAATCCTCCATCAAATTGCACCACACTCCTTTCCATGTAATTATATCATCATCATCTAATTCACACACCTCCCCATCCTTCCTGTGCAGACCAAATCACTGTGTGAGTGTGGAAACAACAGGTCCCTTGCTTGCTGTCTAAACATAGCATGAAATGAGGTGATGATGACAATTTGTTTAACCATACTCTGTTGCTGCATAAGCGGGACAACATAAAATAGCGGGGCAGCATGGAAATGTTCCCTTTCCCTCATTCATTACACAATTACGCTAAGCTGCATGCTTGACTATGAACCAGATGTTGTGTAATTAACCTCAGTGTGAAGATAGCTTTCTGCCCTATTGTCTCTCACCTTCAAGAATGAAATGGAAACCAGGCTGAGGCAGTGATAAGGGAAGGTACTCCTGAGGCACATGAACCGAACTGAGCAGAGCCGAGTCCAACCTGGTCGAAACAGAGCTAAAACTAATTAAGCATCGTGTGCAGATAGCCTTCCAACACCATTGTCTCTGTAACCTTCAGCACAAACTGTGTGAGGAGATGAAACTTCAAACAGAGAGGCGAGATATGTGGAGGTGGAATTTTAGAGAATATCTCCCACCTGATACTACCACTAAATTAAACAAACTACTGAAGGTTTCAGATGATAGTTACACTCAAGTGAAATAGTAATTAGTTATGTGAATACAATGACAGACATCGAGGTATTGTTTGTTCATTAAACGAGTTTGTGTAATACATTTAGGAAGTTGAATCGCTTGATGTAAAGAAAAAAACATTTCTGCTGCGTCGCAACATTATGATAAGCCAAGATCCCAAACAATATCTTTTCTCACATAATGAAAATTTTAATTAATAGACAGTATGATCCAGCTCCGACTACAAAGGGAGGGGGAACCTATTCCACCGCTGTCAAATATAAAAGATTGTTATGCAGCCATTTGAATCAGATGCATTTCTGAATGGGTACACAGAATTAGGCAGCCAGGATGAATATCCTTGTAGTATGTTATTAGTTTTTGTTCTACACAGAGTGCATGTTAAAGTCCATTGGGTCAATCTAATTGTGCATCTAAACTGAAGTACTTTCAATATCCCTCTGAGTCTGAAATACAGGGTCTATCATCCAATCCCTGCCTCAGGATTTACAAAGCTATCCGTGCACTTCTGCATGCAGTTTGATAAATGAGGGTTATTGTTCTCTTGGCTTTCTTTCAGACTGGTTGACCTCTTGTATGCTGCAAATCTCCTGGAACATCTGTCACAGAGCGTCACTGTGGCTGTGGGAGAGTGACAGAGATGGCTCAGGGGTAATAGTTCACTTCCCATAATGCGTTCCTTCTATCAGGGATAATTAATACATTGAAATGAGTTACATCAAGGCAAGGCAAGACAAATGAGTATGTTTCATGGACCTTGTGTTATGATATTGTAGTATCAGTATCTATTATATATCTACCCAATGCCTCCTGCTCTGGGTAAGGCAATTTGGCTCACACCCACAACCTAAAAAATAATGAGCAAATCTTCAAGGGCACAAAACTTAACTTTTAACAACATTCATAAGTTAGGCTGGATTGCTATCACTTTCTCACACCTCCACATCTTCATGTCCCAACATCACACTGAACACTGGGGCCTACTTGCTATTCACAAAGGATCACTCCACAACTTACACGCTCCTTTACTTATTTAAACCCTGCATGAGTGTGTCATTGAGAACGGGCATCTCACAACAGAGGTGACACCACCGTTTGAACAAGTGCCTGCCACTCCCCCGCAGGGGAAGCGCCCGTCTGATTTGGTGGTTACCCTTTCACTGAAAGCGCCACTGTCATGTTACAGCATGTGCTCTGTAATCTCTTTGTACAAGAGGCTGATATGAGCTGTGGAGCCAGCTGCCTCTCTCAGGGCCCACACTCCGCCAGCCACACTGCCTCATGAGGACCCTTCAGGGCTGGCGGGTGAAGGTGAGGTGCCAGCATGCCGGAGAATCACAGAGAGCGCACTGTTCTCACACTGGACAGCTAAGTGAAAAGAGGGCTACTGAAACGAGCTGCACGCTCTCCCCTCAGCCTTCCACCTTTGTTGACGTCAGTACCTCCCAGAGGCCTAATGTGGATGTTGTTGTTGAGCTGTGTTTGTCTACACCCGATTAGCGGAGGTTCCAAAAGTAAGTTTAATGTCATCTTGTTTTTTTTTGCAGACGTCAATGCTTCACAAAAAAAGACACTGACTATGACGCATGCGAGCATGTGTCACATTCTGTCAATTTATGGATGCCATGGACCACAAATGTGATAATCTCTGTAACGAATTTCACATTGAGCAGCTGAAAACCATCTGCACACTAACATATTCACTTGCTAGTCAGTTTGGTTGATGTCTAGTTTACCGCATAGCCAACTTGTATTTTGTACACAATATTAGTTTTGGACTAGTTTAGGTTTAGAAATAATAGTGTTATCTTTTAAAAAACAAGTCTGCATATTATAAAAAAATATATTAAGATCAATTTGATTTCTATATATAGTTAATTTAAAGGAAAAAAAACATCTGCCCCATCTCGTTATTCCTACAATATATGGTTATATGGTGTTTATAAGGTTAAAGGATGAGCAACCACTGTACCCACTGCATTCATCTGTGTTTGTTATTGTCTAATCAGAAAACAATGTTATAACCACAGCCATTCTTTCTGAATTGACATGGGTTGATGCTGACTTGGCTCTGGGCATTCAAAGCACACCAGATGATGTCAAACTGTCTTCGTGAACCATTTTGATGGACAACTCCATTCACCTCCGATCACAACAGACTTTGCTCAGTGGTTTTTAGTGTTCTTTGCTTCTCAGGGGAAGCTAAAAAATATATGATTCTGTTCTTTTCTCTGGCCCCTTACACTCTCTCTGCCCACTGCTCCCTTGAGGGAAGGGAGCAGTGGGCTCAGTTCAAATCTCCTAGGAGTCCATCTTTCTATATCCCAGTAAGCAAACAAAAAAATCACCTCAGCTTGAGGTTCAAATCAAAAGTTGGCCAACGAAAAATAAAACCAAGTGTCGCGTCTCGTGTTTAATAGACAAGCTTGCATCTGCATCCTGTTGCTTCTCCACATACACCCTCACAATAACACACCCACAGCAGGGCCACAACACCAGCCATGGCAGAAGGAGAGAGGCCCAAAGCAGTTGGTATCCTTATGCGTTTGTGTCAGTCTAAACTGTAGAAAGTCTCAGTGTCAAACTTGCCAAGAGCTGCCATTGTTTCAGCAGATATGGATATGTTAATTAACACACTGCCCTCAATCACCGTGTTGTGTGTGTGTGTGTGTCTGTGTGTTTCCCCCAACACAACATGATTTCCCATATGTGTGCGTTTCTGTGTGCATTCATATTTGGATCTTTTTGCTGACCTGTAGCAGCTCCTCTTGGTCACCGCCCACCTCCAGCACTACAGCAACCGAACCGAAGGGACGGCTGGCCATCTGCTGTCGCTCTCTCATCAGCTGCTGCAGAGGGTCAAAAAAAGAGAAAGGATTTTTAATGTAACATGTTATTTTGAGGGACATTTCTGACAGACCATCCTGTTTTAACTCAAAAACACATTGTCATTCATGTACAGTTGGACCACTGGCCACTGAGCAACTCTACTGAGACCAAATGCCTTTCTCAACAGGATCTTAACGATAGTTTCTGAACTGAGTGTTGCTCAATTTCTCCTTTGCAACTATCGGGACTGTAGATTTTCCTCAGTAACCAAATGGTACATATGCATTCCTTTCAAACCGATAACCATGTGTGATTGAAGGGGAAAACGAAGGTTAAAAGGATGGCATGAGATGAGGGTTGAAGAGTGATGGGGACAAATAGGAAAAGGAAGAAATTGGAAAAAGAAGAGGGTAAGGAAAGTAGCAGAAAGAGAGACAGAGCAGGACAGTTGGGGAAGAAAATAGAAAAGGGTGAAAGGAGGAGGAGGGATGGGGAAACTGAGGAGATAGAGATCAAAGCAGAATGGTTGATAGACGTGCAGGAGGAAGGCGAAGAGGAGTGGGGAATGCCAGGTGGTGGGGGGGACGGAGGGAACAGAGGGGAAGGAGGAGGAGGACGAGGAGGGCGGGAAAAATACATTAATGAGGAAATGTCAGATGAACAAAGGCAGGCACTGAGGCCTTTATCAGCATGAGGTCCAAACACCCAACTGAAAACACAAACACAAATATACAGTACATTTAAAAAAAAATAAATAAATATGCATGTGCATACACAGACAACACAAAGTAAAACAAAGACGCACACCAACATCAACAGAGTTAAGTGTCTATATGTATCTAAACCTGAATTGCTGTTAGGAAACACAAATTCATTGTGAGAAAACAACATGCTCACTGCACCCTCATCAACCTTCTCTCCATCAAAAGCCCTGTTTTCCAGGCTTTTTCCACTCCACCACAGACATGTTAATGGGGTTTTGTTTCTACATTTAGCTTGGGGGTGGCCACCTGTTTCACGCAAAACAAACTCATTTCTGGCCGAATATTCGCCAAGCTCTAATCATCAGTATGTTGCTTATTGTTTCACCAGAAAATCTGGTCTGGTGCAGCACCGGTGACACACACACACACACACACACACACACCCCCCTTTGATTGGTGAAACCAGTACAGGGAAAGCAGATGGAGAAGCTGGGCTGCAGACTGTGACCCTTACAGGAGAGAAAAACTTTTGTTTGTTTACAATCTGTGATGGTTTAAAAATGAATAACATGAGATGAACTTTTATGTATCAGCGTGGGAAAACCCAGCGATTGACAAAGCACAGTGAGGTAGAGAAATGAAGAAAAATAAAAAATCTGGGGAATACTAGTGGTGAAGTAGTCAAAAGATGCAACAGTAACATGATGTTAAAATCCCACTTTTCTTTCCTAGGTTTCTTGTCACTCTCTGCAATCAGTTATCCCATCAAGCCAATAAATGACAAAGAGATAAGGTTAAAAATGTAAAACAATAAAATCAACAACAACAAAAAGAACCATAACAAGGATTTAAGAGGGAAATTTAAAGAACATTTTAGGAAGAAATAAACAGAGAAGTAAAATTAGTCAACTAAAGAAAAAAAAACAAAGATGCAAAGAAGATAATGGACAACAAGAGTGTTAAACAGAAGCAAAGACAATAAAAACTAAGCATACAGATAACCAAAAGAAAATAAAGAAGCAAACCACTCCTAAAAGTCAATGGCCTCCACACTCTGTCACCTCTGCCTAAACTGATGCACCTCCCGTATCTCTGTGTCCTCTCCTGCTGTTGAGAAAAAAGACTGCACATTGACATTAACCAGCTGTCAGGTGTTCTGCTTGTGCGCCGCCGGCTGCTCACTTGCCAGTGTCAGACTCTTTAAGCATGAATGAATTCTACACCTGTAGCTACATCAGCGTAGTCAGGTGCTCCGGCGGCGGCAACCGCTCTGCTAACACGCCGCCGTGCCGGCTAATGTGATGTCTTCTCTTGTTAGCTGTCACTGCTATGCGAACACTGCTCAGATGACAGTGTGTGCTTGCTAGCATCGCTGTTAGCCTCCTGCTGGTGTCAGCTTAGATTTGTAAGAGGTAAAGTGAAAAGGTATGGGAGAGAGAGAGAGAGGGTGTTAGTGTACTTTGAGCTTTAGATGAGGTAATATATCCCCTTTTACAATTTTACACCTTTACAAGTGCATCATGATTTGCTTTATTATGGTATATATTTACAAAGAAATGATAATTAATTTCATCTACAAATGAGACACACTAGGCATTTAAAATTTGGGTTCCAGAGGTTCGTTTTGTAGTTGGGATTTTACATAGATTTGTAAACAGCCTGATAAAGACAACAATTCTGTTTTTTTACTTTGTGTAGTCTAAAAAAAAAACAATTCCTTCCAAAACCGAAATCCGGTTAACATTTTAATCAAGTCTGTCTTAAAAGAACCCACACGTGCTCATATGTACATAGCAGCTGTAATTGTTCCTCCTGTCTATATTTACTGCAAATAGATCCCTTTTCTAAAGTGATTTTAATGATGGGGGACAAAATCTACAGTTAACTTTGGAATTGGAACTGTGAACCTAGGTGACCAGTAGTGTTATACAGACGTGGGCATGTGAGGGTTGCTTTAAGACATGCTTGAAAAAATGTTAAATGTTGGCAGGGGAGTCAAGCAAAGGTCTCTGGTGTCAGAGACTACACCCGACCATCTAACCCAACCTCTACCCCCAAGAGGGTTTACAGCAGTATAACGCTAATATCGAGATAAGAAATAATCACTTCGGCCTTTGTTTCTCAAAGAAAGAGGCGTAAACACAAGGTATTTTCAAGCAGAACAAACTGATGCTGATTACAGTCTCAGGCTTGCTAACTGCTTTGACATTTTTTATTAGAAATCATTTTAGTCAAATTAAGGAATAAACAAAGATATGTGACAAATGTGATAATGATAATGTTCTCTTCTCACAGTCCATCTTTAAGTTACTTTTGGATTAGCCTGGAGCACATAATTTTAAATCCAATTTAGTTTTTTTTAGGGGACTTATTATTTTTTTTAATAACATATATACTGTATATATCTGAACGTGTGTTTGTACATTGTTTGGGTGCATCTGTTACACCCATACAGCTTGAGCTGACTAAAGGCTTTACTGGTTCAACTGAACAAATGACAATGTAGAACAATGTTTTGACAAGTGCATACACATAAACTTTGAAGGAATTTTAAAGGTACTCTGACACAGGTGACCCCAAGTCATGTTAGGTGAATTGCTGGCCAAAGGTGACAGCCTGTGACTCAGTAGTCAGACTCCGTTTCTCCTCTCTGCCTGCCTGCTTGATAGACTGACGCAGCTGTCTTGGTAAGGATGCACTCTGATCCGTCTCCTAGGTAACACGAGGTGGAGATTATCTTTATTTTGTTTTATTACAGACCGTGTTGCATGTGACTTGAATGACACACAACATGACTTAGGTAGACGTTGGATTGGGTAAACATAGTGTCTTATTTTAAACCAATATCCAATAGAATCTTCACACATGTATAGATGGGTGAACAATAACCTTATTTGGACAATCTCTGTAGGTCTAGGAAAGATAAATATCCCCAGAGAGGAAGTATTCTTCAGATTTGGTTTGGTACTAAATCGTGTCACTACTCTGTTTGCCGTCTCCCCATACACAATATTTTGGAAGACACCATGGGCCTGTTTTACAAAAGGTTTGCGTGAGTAAAAACGTGTGCAAACTTGATTTCACCAGCAAATTAACACGTAAGCTGATCTAACAGTGTGCACGCAGAAGTGTGGGCCAGGGACGGGAGATCGGAGCGACCGGGCACCGTGCTGAATAAGAAAATTTTGACATTTTTGTTAAAATACTCCAACCAAATAATCAATTATCAGAAATAGTTACCGATTAATTTAATAGTTGAAATATGTGCCTCACATTTATTTGAGAATTTCTGTCATGAGGGGTGTTCTCTCAGCTCTTTCTTCCCTAAAGCTACTGCTCATGAGTTATTAAGATTAGACAAACTCATAAAGGTGAGCTGGGTCATATTTGTGTGTTCTGAGTGTACATATGGAATTATTTTTTTGTTGTCATATGTATACATATGTACAAATGCAAATTCCACTTGTCTGTGCGCTCATGCAGGTTTAATGTTTTTAATGCCCTATTCGACAAGTCCTTGTGCGGGCAACAAGGACAAGGCAGCAGGCGTCTTCTCTGTCTGCCTGTTGGCCTGTAAATCAGCCATAAAACGGCTAATTAACTCTGCTGTGCTGTAAACAAGCAGTACCACACTAGACACCACAAAGTGGATGACAAAATGAGGAGTGGAGTGGAGCTATATGTGTGTATGTGTCTAAGGGAGAGAGGGTAATAATATTTAGTTTTGTGGTTTCAAGGATTTTAGCAAGATGCCTGAAATTAAAACTGATTCAAAAGAAGACACTCCATTAAAAAGTATTTGTCCATGCTTTCACTCCAAATTGAATGTGTGTGTGTGTTTATCTAGCCTTGAGGGGAGGCATGACATCCATTCAAGCATCCATCTATCCAGCCAGCCATCTCAGCTGGACAGACCTGCGCATAAACAGCCAGGAGGAAAATGAGAGTGCTGCAACAATGAAGCCAATCACATGGCGAATTATGCATCACAGAACGTGGCTCAACCAACGTAGCACCTGCAAGCTCAAATTTCCTGTCCTGTTTGACGAGTTGGAAATATCTGTGTAATGTGCCGTTTGCTGATTTCGGATGCACGTCTGTGCAAATGACGGGTCTCACAACACGACGAGTGGCTCACTGCTACTACAGCTGCAATTAAACTACACATCAGCTCAGCAAGGTAAAAACTATAGTAATGTCAACACATCTGCAAGTCTGAGCACATATGTCAGAGTGGATGTTTGTGTGTTGTGGGGGAATAATGCAGCAGCATGTATCTCATATTCTGTGGCACAAAATTTCTGTAAATATACACATAAAAACCCTCCAGTATGATGGAACAACGTATGTTTTCACTTTCGATGAAAATATTTTAATAACATACAGTGTATGATCAAATGAATATGGCCAAACTGGGGAAGACCCTTTCCTATTTCAACATGTTGAGTGCAGTTAAGCAGTAGCAATAGCAGCAGATTAATGCTGCTATTATAACATATAATGGTGTGGGAAAGACGTTCAACAATCACACATACAGTACATGTGTCCACATTTGTTGGCTTTGTAGTGTAAAAATTTGTAAAAAATGCAATCTAATTGTAAAATAACAAAGCATAACATAGCATAGGAAACAAAGAAGTAGGGTGAGGCGGACACACACAGACAAACAAGACTAAATAAAGATAGAAAACACACCCGACGTAAACACACACAGCAGAATTTGCTGATGTGAACCTACTGAACAACACATTTCTCATCCAACATTACAGCTCCTGTTTCCCCAAAAGATGTAATGCAACATCAGCGTCCATGTTCCTCCAGTCCATCTGTAACCTAACAAGATGGTTTAATCAATGCCACTGAAGGCTGCAGGTTTAGGTCTGATTAATGTTTTAATCAGAGCTACAAAGGAAACAACCATTTCTAGACAAGGCATATAACTCTTGGTTGTTCCCAAATTCTTAGTCATTGTAGTCTTACAGCTAATTTCAATGTTTAATATTTTTCTTAAGTAATTACTGAGAAATCTTCAAATATCTCCATTGGCCCTGCAGAGACTGATGGGTGTTGGGCTACTGTGTTTCTCAGTGTCCCATTAGTGGTGCAATATAGGTTCCTCTTAAAAAGGTGTCTGCTGGGTTCCTCAAAAGTAAATGCAAATATAAGAATGAGCAGATGGAAAGTGTGACTGTGGCAGTGCATTTTATGGTTCAACACCAAAAGTAAAAGGCACAATCTTATTTTAATGTAAAATCCGGTCAAGCATTATGTGACTCCACAAAATCAGACTCTTATTCAGCGTCACTGGAGCAAGACAGGCTTACACATCAATTAGACATGACAAATTCTGGTCTCAGTTTTTTGGAAGTCAATTTTTGGAGAGAAATGGTCACGGCACAAAAGTTAGCAGTACTGTCCCAGGCTAAATCGAGTAATAGAACAGTATCTCTTCGGAAATACCCTTTTAGGGCAGTCTATGTTGAGATGGAGCCAGCAGGGCATTTTCTCTTAAATTTGCTGGTTGTTTTATTGTGCCTATGTGGATATGCTCTGGGTACTAGTGTTTATTCCATCCAAAAACATGTTGACAATAAGTATGCACTGACGTCCTGTTATTTCACTAAATTGTAATGACAACATAAATTAAAAAAAAATATTGACTAAAGTAATTCAGCAAAATCTCTATTAATTGTGCCCTGATGAGTAAATATATATAATATAAATTCTTACTGCCTCCATGCATCTTTCTTATTGGGCGTTTTTTCCCCTGCTCTTGGTGCACGTCCGGTGCCATCGCAAATGCCAGCTTTCAGTATAACTAATGTGACCAAGCTAACCTAGTCAGAGCATACTTATAAAGCTAGCAAGCTTAAAAAACAAAACAAAAACATCAGCTTCTGGAAGTTGGCCTCTCAAAATGAGCCTCATCTTCACCAGCGGCCTGTCAGGTGAGAAGAAAGTGGAGAGACAACAAATGGACACATTTCTCTTTTATTTAAACCGAAAGAAAGACTGACTGCATCGTTCCGAAAGAGGACGGCGTGCCTTGTGGATTCAAGATGGGTGTAAAAAACACAACCAAATAGAAAAGACACACCATCCCTGCCCAGGTAAATATCAATCACATTGGTTGACTGATTCCATAACATGTATATTACCCTTTAGGACTACATTTAATCTTAGAAAATACCTCAGTACCATGCCTTGCTCCGTTAACATATTGTTAAACCTGCGGCGCGGAACTTTTGTCTGCACCTTCTGACAGTGAGAGTAATTACACAACACTGTTCACACGCGCTTATGATGCATAGGCTCTGCCATACTGAGTTGCTACTGATGCTATGGTCGCACGCTCTTTGGCACTGTCAAAACTGTCACTAAAACAAAACAAAAAAGCCTAAGTGTACTGAAAACTCAACATTTCCTGTAGTTAATATAACTGTGAATGAATTTGTCTATCTAGATATGTTAGCTCTGTGATAGTGTTGACCAAATGGTGGTGTATGGTTGCTGTGTGCTGGGACAGACTCTGGCCCACTCATGAACCTATGTAGGATAAGCAGATTAGAGAATGGATGGATTGATAGATGGATGGATGGAAGATATAATGATCATCTACACACTGAAGTGAAAATGAATACATGACATTGGTAAAATGATGGATAAGCTGATAATCGCTTGTTGCTTCCATTACTAGTGATAAGACTGAATAAACAAAACCTGCAGACACTGACCTTCAACTCACTGGACACAAATTCCATATAGTTTTTTTTCTTCAGCATCCTGGAGCATGCACTGCTAACATTGCCAAGTGATTGCATTTCTGAGTAGAATAACCTGCCCTGAAAACAACAATATACATTATGCCTGGTCTTTCACTCCGGGCACCAACTTTCCCCCAACCCAAAGTTGGAAATCTAAATCAAAAACAGAGTTACATCCATTCCAAAACATACACCCAGAAAGATACCAAGACACACGCACACTTTCAAAAAAGTAACAAAGAGACAATAGATAAAAAAGAGACACACACCAGGCACCTATTTAAACAGCTATTAAAACAATCTATAGCGCATGGTCTACAGTGCATGGCACAAGAGGATTTAGGGCGTGCCCAACTCAGTAATTTTACAGCAAATATTGTGGGACATTTAAGATGCAAAACGAATAACTGGATTGATCAGGAGAACGGCTGCTTTACTCCAAACTAATTCACCGCATGGACCTGGACTGTGTATGAGACTTTTGAGTTTGTAGAAGAACACAGAACATTAATTAACATTAGATCCCGACCGATCCTGTCGGCGTGTCGGGAGATTTCAATAATCAATGAAGTCACGCTGGTTTGTACATAAATGAGCACAGCGTCTTTCTTAACGGAGAGACGTTTCACCATATTTCACACACCCATCAAGCCATCCACCATTCATCAGACTGTTCACTTTACCAACCTGGCCTGCCCGATCCGTGAACATAACTGCGATGTGCGCATCACTAGAACCCACCTAAGCAGGCATATCCATTGATTTTGGAGCACTGTTGAATCCCGTGATAGGCATCTACACAAATAACACGCATACACATTCATACAGCCATGTTTGATACTGATAAGTATTCAATTATTCCCTCATTATGTGGCTTTTGAAGCTCAATGCTGTGACTGGAGACAGATAGGATTTGCAGCTCGGCATAAAATATGATATTAGCTATTGAAGGAAGAATGAATCAATTCAGACGCAGTGTCCACAGAGACACCGCAGGTCTGATTGTTTGATACAATGCATCTGCTTTACAAAAGACACACACAGGTGCACCCGTGGATTTACATCATAAAAACACTTTTACCATCGACTGCCAAATGTTTCTGTGGGATGTGTGCACACAAACAGGTGTGAGCACAGAAAGACAGACAAACACTCAGATTCTCACACACACACACTTCTCTGTCTCTTGAATTTGTATGCCAGTGAGGCCACAATAGAGAGATAACAAATCTCATTTCTGACATGTTTGCCAAGTTTCCAGGCAACATTTGTCTCCTGGCTGAATGTGGTGAGCGGCATCTGAGCAGAGTAAACACGTGCATTGATATCCTCATCTGATACAATCCACTACTCCACACCAGCTTCCAATACACCATCTCCAGGACTGGACAAAACACTTGAGAAACTCTTCAGTGATGGCTGAGTAGCTGGGTGGAGTTTTACCTAAATGAATACCAACAATAGTTGGTAGTCACGTCCGGTGACTTGCAGAATTTACAATTGATGCCATTGGAGATCCAGAGACACCACTGGAATAAAAGAAATAAATGGGCAACCAACACAATCCACTTGCAATCCAATGTGTTCAGTGGTTGGCTGAATCGAGTATCTGG
The DNA here is from genome assembly GCF_021292245.1 of Micropterus dolomieu. NCBI lineage: Eukaryota > Metazoa > Chordata > Actinopteri > Centrarchiformes > Centrarchidae > Micropterus > Micropterus dolomieu. Next base: position 2,353,496 of record NC_060161.1, read on the forward strand.
TACAGATAATGTAGTTTTTACATGCATCATTAAAGTAAAATGTTTCAATATCTGTACTTGTAAATATTGCAACTTCTATGGAGAAAAAAACTCTTCTGTAAATAGTTCTTACTTTTGTAATCAAAAACATTGCTCTGAAGCTCAATTCTGAGGCTGTTCGGTGAATAGTTTCAAGAAATACAGCAAGTTCTGATCAATACATATCAACTTCAGGCTTAAATGAACAACTTCTAGTTAATTCTATTAATTGTTTCACTCTTCCTGTCAGAAAAAGAATAATTTCTCAGATGATACTGCCTATTATTGATTATGCTGACACTGTTTACCAGAATACCACGGACACTAATTTAATGCCCCTTAATGTTGTAGTTAACTCGCTTTGTAGATTTGTCTTGAGGTGTCCTTATAGAACTGATCACTGTTTAATGTATGAATCACTAAACTGGTTGCATCCTAAATCAAGAAGGCAATTCCACTGTGTTCAGTTTATCTTCAAATGTGTTTATTTTAACTGTCCCTCCTATTTAAAACAGCATCTGATTCCATGCAGATCTTCATATCCACTCAGACACATGCAATACCCCTTTTACTTTGTACCCAGAACTTATAAAGAAGTTGGACGTAGATTATTTCAATATAAAGCACCATGGGACTGGAATAATCTTCCTCTTTCCTTGAGATCTATAACTTATTTTCGCTTTTTGAGATCATCCCTATTTCTATACCTTAAAACAACATGTTTATGCTTTTAACTTTTAAGTTAACTTCAATCCTCTGTTCATTTGTTTATCTGTTAAAATTTCATACTTTCTCATTTATTTTTTATTATTTTCTCTGTAATCTATTTAATTTAAATTAAAATTTATAAATTTACTGGTGGTGATATTATTATTATTACAACTTGTATTGTTTAACTTAAATGTAGGTTAGTGGGAGGGGTTGGTGTGAGTTGGTGAGCGAGTTTGTGAGTGAATGAGTTTTGTATGTGTATCTGTAATGTATGTTATGTAATGTTTTTGCTTATGTTTTGTCTTTTGTATTCTGTATTTGTGTTTATAGGACCCTCTTGAAAATGAGATGATGCATCTGAAGAGGCTAGCCTTTAATAATAAATTCAATTACAATTCTACCCACTACTGGTTATTTACCATGCATGTTGAAGCACTGCCCACTCAGAGCATGGATATAAAAACACAGATAACTCAGTTGGCTGAACAGATAATGGTGTACTCGCTCATCCCTAGAGGCTTTGCAAATTACCTTCTAACTAAGCTACTTCCGATGAAGCTTTGAAACTATGAGAGGGTATTAAAAGGAGGAGCAAAATATAGGTATCAAATGTCTAAAGACACCACAGCTGCAGCATATTCCACTGTCCAGTTGTTGGTTGTGTGTCCAGTTTGTTCTGAACACTAACAAGTGGTAGCAAAAGAGTTGATTGGGCCTTTGGAATCTGTTGTTGCTGCAGCCATATACACTGCTCAAAAAAATAAAGGGAACACTTAAACAACACAATGTAACTCCAAGTCAATCACACTCCTGTGAAATCAAACTGTCCACTTAGGAAGCAACACTGATTGACAATCAGTTTCACATGCTGTTGTGCAAATGGAATAGACAACAGGTGGAAATTATAAGCAATTAGCAAGACACCCCCAATAAAGGAGTGGTTCTGCAGGTGGTGACCACAGACCACTTCTCAGTTCCTATGCTTCCTGGCTGATGTTTTGGTCACTTGCTGGCGGTGCTTTCACTCTAGTGGTAGCATGAGACGGAGTCTACAACCCACACAAGTGGCTCAGGTAGTGCAGCTCATCCAGGATGGCACATCAATGCGAGCTGTGGCAAGAAGGTTT
>NC_060161.1:2355451-2361248 GCF_021292245.1 Micropterus dolomieu
ACCCCCAAAACATCAGTAAGTGACATCAGCAACAACCTCCACAGTGCAGGGTGAAGGTATCACAATCCACTGTTGGAAGGAGACTCAGAGAGCAGAAATATAGAGGCCACACCACAAGATGCAAACCACTCATCAGCAGGAAGAATCGGAAGGCCAGAGTGAAATTTGCTAAGAAGTACAGAGATGAGCTGCAAAAGTTATGGACTGATGAGACCAAGATTAATCTCTAGCAAAGTATAGGAAAGGCCAAATACGAGCTCCTCTGTGAAGAATGCTGGAGGTAATGTCAGGGCCTGGGCGTGCATGGCTGCTTCTGGAACAGGCTCATTAATATTTATTGATGATGTAACTGATGATGGTCGCAGCAGAATGAATTCAGAAGTGGACAGAAACATTTTGTCTGCCAATTTACGGAGAAATGCATTGAAACTAATGGGGAGGAAGCTTATCATGCAGCAGGACAATGAGCCAAAGCACACAACAAAACAAAGGACTTCATCAGGGGAAAGAAGTGGAAGGTTTTAGACTGGCCAAGTCAATCAGCTGACCTTAACCCAGTAGAGCTGCATTTCACCTCCTTCAGAGGAGACTGAAGGGAGAAACACCCGAAACAAACAAGAACTGAAAGAAGCTGCGGTAAAAGCCTGGAATAGCATCACAAATGAAGAATGCAACAGTTTGGTGATGTTGATGGGTCGCAAGCAAGGGTTATGCCACCAAATACTAAATGTTATCTACTTTAAGATTATTTGTTCCTTTACTTTTTCTCACCTAAGAATGCTGTTGTCTAATACAAACGGTGGTATGTCCTAAGTAATTTAACACATCTAGATGTGAATACCAGAAAATAAAAGCTGAAATTCTGAACTCTTGTCTCATACTCATCTTTTGATCTTAAACCCAAATGTCTTCAGTGAACAACAAAAACAAAAGGATTTGCTTTACCGTTCCAATACTTTTGGAGGGGACTGTATCTGCTTAAGAAGAATCATAGGATTAAAATACAATAAAACCACATTTCCAGAAACACTGAAAACACTGCTCTTTCCCCACATGAGTGACTGTCCTAGATAGTAAAAGTGCAGTAAAGGTTAAAATCCCATTGTATTTCTTCACACAGTAGTAATACCATTAAGTGTTGATACAGAGGTTTTCCTCAGTCTTGTGTATGTAGACACAAAACATTTATCAATACATGCGATATGTTGAGGAGAAATGCGTACAGTGACCAATTACCCTACATAACACATGTAACTACCGTATTAAGATGGCCTGAACCTATCCTTCAAAAAGCAAAAGTCCAATGCTGACAGAGAAAAAACTGTGAAAATGGATCATTCAATACATGTGTAGCAGTTTTGGCAGATGTATCTAAATCTGAATAATTGATGTGAATTTGACCAGAATAAACATTCAAAAATAGATATGGAGGGCGAGAAAAAAATAGGCTAGTGAAATGTTTCTGATTCTCTCTCTCTGTTCATCCCTCTATGCTTCAAACGTAGTGCTGCAGTGTTAAGCAGCGTGGTGACCTCGTCCACTAAATCACCACCCGCTAACAGAGGGAGAGAGACATGAAGACAGAGCGAGAGAGAGAGAGAGAGGCGAGCGCAGGAAGGAAAAAAAAAAAGAGGGCCGTTTTCAGGGGTCATCCATTATAACCCATCACATTAGCCCTCATCATTGGCCTGCTCAGACAGCCATCATCCATTCCCATTCTCCACAGGCCAACACACACACACACACACAGAACAAAAGACCCCTGAGGATAACTAGACTGTGTGTGTGTTTGTATCCTCAGCTCGTCTCTCCATCCCGTTTCTTCAAAAGTCTGATAAAAGGTCCAGCAGCTGGAGTTAATCTGCTGTACCTGGCACTTCTAACTCTCAGGTTACACTCACAAGTTTCACAAGTTTCATGTACAGAATTTACAGATTATGCACTTCTAAGGGCACGGAGAGAAAAGACGAACAGAGACACTTGTCATGTCATCACACGAAGCAGATGAATGATTTTTACCTCCTTGCTGCCACTTGCCTCCCTCGGAACATTTGCTGCCGCTGGCTGATAAACGTTATCAGTATTACTTGCTTGTCCTTCACCCTGCACCGCATCAATTCCTCTTTTTTCACCTCGTTTATCAAACCACATCACAATTATTGGGCTTTCTAAAGAAACTCCGGACACTCAGCTGCTGTGACATTTTGCGATAGCTATGCTATATGTAGCGATTTCGCCTACCAATGCGATGGCGAAAGCAAGCTAGACAATAAGGGATGTGAGATCAAAGGCCAGACTATTAGACAACAACTCTTTAATAAATTATAGAGATTATAAATTAAATATAGTCTTTTTAGACCTGATTGGACAAACGCACTACTAGCTGGGCTGTGATTGGCCTTGTTGGTGTTCAAACTGGATGCACATCTTGGCTGCTCTCTAAATTAGTCAATATCTATAACTCTAAGTTTAAACTCTTGTGAATTTTGGGAGCTGTGAGTGGAGCAAAGAGCATTTATTTTTGTATCCGAGTATGAACTTTTCATGAGATCAGGCTCATGTCGGTGTGTGTAGGTGTGTGTATATAAATGTGTCTGCCAGTGGAGAAAAGTGTAGGTGGTTCTTATTATTGCCTTGACAGCCTGATTTACAAGATTTAAACAACCGTACATCCCTTTGACCACAGTCTCACACGAACACACACACAAACATTCCACAATGAGCACACTAGTGTGAAACACTGCCAGGCCCCAATCACAAAGTACATGCATTACCCTTCTCTCTTTTTGTTGTTTTACTCTGTCTCTCTCTCTCTTTTTCACACACACACATACAGTCCTTTGGTTTCCTTGGGAACAGTGTTTATCCCGTCCATTTAGTCTATTTAGCCGTGTGTCCCATTAGCATCAACCTCCCATCTGTCTACCCGGCCCCTAGAGGGGCTCCAGTGTGCGTCTGTGTGTGACTGATTGCATGAGTGTGAGTAACTGTACTAGTGTTTATGTGGATGGTGAGTGTCGTGTGTGTGTAGTTCTTGTTACTTTCTGATCACAGCCCCTCCCATCCACAAACTCATCAAATATCATATTAACGTTCATCAATTCCCACCTGTACCAGCTATGCGGCGCATAATCATTATCTCTGACCTCTCTGGTTGGCTGGCTGGCAACCGTCTTATACACCAATTACACTCCTCAGCTGACAGGCCAGCTGACTGGCACTTCCTGCCCTGTGTCCAATTAGACTGCGTTGACAAAGTGACCCAGCCGGGACAGGCTGACTGACGTTGTCGACACCGAGGTCAAGGAGAGCGGCTCTGATTGGATTGTAGTGAGCTGACAACCACACAGGCAAACCTTGTGTTAATGAGATCATTACATCTTCATAATGTAGTAATGTGAGGAGATGTTTAATCACTCTGGCCTAACTCACTGTCAAACATGATTTTATTCACTTTGAAACTACTTTATGCCTCGTGCAAGTGAATAAACGGGTGGACACAATGAACTCAGTGAAGTAGTCATACATGTGGCAGTAAATGAGCTAATGGTAAATCAAATGAGGTGGTGATGTAGACTAGGAAAGAACCAGCACATCTTGCGTCCTTCTTTGTTTAAACAGTATTTAATGTTTTAGCCACAAAACAAAACAGATGGACCTGTTTTATGACTCACAGTGAAGACTCTGTGTTAAGAGCACACACCTGATTTCTGATCACATGATTACACATTTCAATACTTAATAGAAACTCCAGTTTTTTGCTTTATTATTTCTAAACCAAACCTTGTCCTTTTTACCCCCGTCGCTATACATTAAGGAAGTCATAATAACACGTGACCGCACATTTCCCCACTTTTATGATTTTTTTGTAGAGTTTGCATACATACATACATTTTTGATCTATATATATATATATATATATATATCTATCTCCTCCTGCAAGTTCATGTTTCAGGGGGCTGATGATGTTTTGAAGACCAGGATATGAATCTATAATAAAATTCTCACCATCATTCACATATTTGGAAATACGTTTGCTGTCTTTAATGTCATTTTTGCATGCGAAATCATTTGTTTCATTAATTAATTTAATTTCTATGCATACAGTGTACTGCTGGCTTTCATCAAAATATGAAAAATGCACCTTCCAGCTATTCACGTATATTCATTTACAGGTTGTATCTAGTAAGAAAGTACTACAGTCACAGTAAGCAATGTACACCAAGCTGTCGGCTTCACAATGAGGACAAGATCTCCGAAGTTACAAAGACAGGGAAAAAATCTTTGCTCACCATCCTTTACCTTTTGCTCCCTTTTTCAAAAAAGGATGACAAGTATTTGAACTAGAACAACAATTCTATTTGTTCAACTGTGCTTAATTTATTTATTTTACTTTTCTGTATTTTTGTATGGTTGGACTTACTTTATGTTTTTAGTGTGGCCATGTTATCCCTGAGGATTCTCGTTTTGTTTTATTACCACACCCCCTTCCCATGAACTACATTAAAATACCAATGAAAGATTTAATCTCAAATCTCGTAAGTGAGTTTTGAATTTGCTGCATTGCACATTTGATGGCACATTTGAGTTTTCACCAGAGCCAATTGTTTATACTTACTTTGGTTAAACATTTTTGGTTTAGTCTGTGTACTACTGTACATGTACACTATTTTTCTGAACTCATTACTACACATGGGGCGGCTGTGGCTCAGGAGGTAGAGCGGGTTGGCCGTTAATCGGAAGGTCGGCGGTTCAATCCCTGGCTCCCCCTGGTTGCGTGTCGAAGTGTCCTTGGGCAAGATACTGAACCCCGATTTGTAGTGTATGAATGAGTGTGAATGTTAGTTTCCGTTTGAGCACTTAGGCTCAGTGTATGAATGTGTATGACTGGTGAATGCAGATGTAGTGGAAAAGACTAGAAAGGCGCTATACAAGTACGGAGCATTTACATAAATACAATCCCAGGTTTCTGTGACTGTGGATCAAGCTGGAAGTAATGATGATTGTGAATTGTTTTTATCTTATTTTAATAAGTTGGTGTCAATCAGAGCCTCTATTACCCACTGCCTCTTACTCAGAGGTCCCTCACCAGCAACAAGAGAGTTTTAACCAGTTTCATCCCATCAACTTGTCTGAGCTTTTAAAAACAGTATCACAAATGAGAGTGTCCTCCAGCCCACTTGATATAATACCTACAAAGTTTTTATTGAAAGTAATGGATTCTGTTGGGCCCCATTTGATTTCTGTTTTTAACAGCTCTCTATCTACTGGTTGTGTCCGTGATTATTTTAAAACTGCTTGCGTGAACCCACCTATAAAGAAACCTGTTTTAGATCCCTCCCTCCCACATAATTTTAGACCAATTTCAAAACTGCCTTTTATTGCAAAGATTCTAGAAAGAATTGTGTCCAAACAGCTGCTCACTGTACTGGAAAATAACAAATTATTTGAAAAGTTTCAATCTGGTTTCAGGAAGTACCACAGCATTGAGACTGCCCTGCTTAAAGTCACCAATGACCTTTTAATGTCTGCTGATGAAGGCATGTGCTCAGTCCTAGTACTCCTGGACCTTAGCGCTGCTTTTGACACCATTGATCACAACATCATGTTAGACAGACTGAGGCACTGGGTGGGGATCTCTGGTACTGCCCTAGAATGGTTTTCATTCTACCTGTCAAATAGGAAGTTTTGCGTGTCTGTAAACAACTATGTCTCCTCATTCTGTCCAGTTAAATATGGTGTGCCTCAGGGGTCGGTCTTAGGACCCATTTTGTTTTCCTTGTATCTGCTTCCCCTT
>NC_060161.1:2361348-2367626 GCF_021292245.1 Micropterus dolomieu
ATTTTAGACCAATTTCAAAACTGCCTTTTATTGCAAAGATTCTAGAAAGAATTGTGTCCAAACAGCTGCTCACTGTACTGGAAAATAACAAATTATTTGAAAAGTTTCAATCTGGTTTCAGGAAGTACCACAGCACTGAGACTGCCCTGCTTAAAGTCACCAATGACCTTTTAATGTCTGCTGATGAAGGTATGTGCTCAGTCCTAGTACTCCTGGACCTTAGCGCTGCTTTTGACACCATTGATCACAACATCATGTTAGACAGACTGAGGCACTGGGTGGGGATCTCTGGTACTGCCCTAGAATGGTTTTCATTCTACCTGTCAAATAGGAAGTTTTGCATGTCTGTAAACAACTATGTCTCTTCGTTCTGTCCAGTTAAATATGGTGTGCCTCAGGGGTCGGTCTTAGGACCCATTTTGTTTTCCTTGTATCTGCTTCCCCTTGGACATATTACCATAAACATGGCATTTCTTTTCATATTTATGCTGATGACACACAAATTTACTTGCCCGTCAGATCCACAGACCCTGGAATGCTGAGTTCACTTAACAACTGCCTTTGTGAAGTTAAAAAATGGATGTCAAATAATTTCCTCCAGCTGAACTCAGACAAAACAGAAATCCTGGTCATCGGGTCCCAGCAGATGGCAAATCAAATACTGTCATCTGCTGATTCCCTAGTAAATTGCATTAAGCCTGTTGCAAAGAACCTTGTTGTTTGGTTTGATAGTAATTTAAATTTTGAGCAGCACACCACAAAGCTTGTTCAATTATGTTTTTATCAACTTAGAAATATAGCAAAAATTCGATCTATGTTAACTTTTAAGGACACTGAGACCATTTTAGACGCCTTCATCTCATCACGCCTGGATTATTGCAACAGCCTTTTCACTTGTTTATCCCAAAAATCTATTGATTGACTCCAGACTGTCCAGAACTCAGCTGCCAGGCTTTTAACCAGAACAAAGAAATATGACCACATTACCCCTATTTTAGGTTCATTACAATGGCTCCCAGTATGTTTTAGAATTGACTTTAAAATTTTATTGATCACTTTTAAAGCTCTTCATGGCCTCTCGCCTTGTTATATTTCTGACCTTTTAGTCCCATACGCACCAGCACGTACCTTGAGATCCTCGGGCAGAGGTCTGCTGTCTGTTCCAGAGTCTCGACTGAAAACTAAAGGGGACAGAGCGTTTGCTGTCAGGGCCCTGAGCCTCTGGAACAGCCCGCCTGAGGAAATCAGGTCAGCTGAGTTAGTGAACTCTTTTAAGTCCCTTCTTAAAACATACTTTCATAGGAGAGCCTTTCCCAATTTTATTTGACTTTTTTTTATCCCTTTTATTGTATTCTATTTTGCTTATTTTATATTTATCTTCAACGTGTATTTTAGTCTTTTCAATGTTTTCTTGCTTTTATCTTGTATTGTTTTTGTATTATTGTCTTTACACTTGTTAAAGCATTTTCTAACTTGTTTTTGAAAAGTGCTCTACAAATAAAGATTATTATTACTGAAAACAATCAGCTTATTTCTTCTAACTCAAACAAACCAGCATGTTTCTCAATATTTCAGCATACACCTTTAACAATGCAAGATGAACACTGTGAAGTAACTGCAAGCTACTTTCAAGACATTTGAACATCTCTTACTGGTGTTTCCCTGTTCATAAGATTTTTTGTTTAATCATGCATCATCATCTCCTCTCCATCTGTCTCTCTCTCTTTTGTTTTTGTCCTTCCCTCCTTCCTTCTCCCTCAGTGCCAGTGAAACCTGGGTGTAAAGCTGCAGAGCCCGGCAATATTCAACACAACAAGGCCCCATCTCATTAACAATGGCCTCAGCTCGCCAATATATACAACTCATCAACTGAGCGTGAGTATTTGTGAGTGTGCGTGTAGACTAACACCGTGTTTGTGCGTGATAGCGGCGTCAGCAACTTTACCAGCCAGCCTGCAGGCCTCATCTCGGGATCTTTTTAACAAGGAGCCGGTCAATCAATCTCTGATCGATTACTATCTGGAGCACGCCAACATAAAGCTGTGTGTGTGTGTCAGGCTGACTAATTCATACATCTAGGTATAGCGCTGATCCTGTTGGGCTCCCTTTCAGTACAGTGTGCCAGCTGTGGAAATGAAAAACCAGCGGCGTCTGTGGCTGAGCTATCGGCGTCCGAGAGGGAAAGCTGGCAGAGAGGGAGAAGTCAATAATGTTGGGATAAACAAATATTCTGAGAGAGACAGGGAGAGCGAGAAAGGCAGAACGATGGTGTGAGTGGAAGAGAGAGAGCGAGAGAAGAGAGGAATTCAAGAGCAGAGTGAGAGAAGCCAACTGTTTTGCCAATAAACAAGCCAGCACAGCACTATTGCAGATTGCCATAGAGCTTAAGTATACAGGATAGAGGCATTAGAGAGTCAGCCCCATCAGACCAGTGCAACAAGAGCTGATCATGCATCTGTGTAGGTGTGTGTGTGTGTGTGTGTACTCAAGACAGTGTGTGATAAAGTGGTGAAAATTGTGTATGTTAGTAACAAATACTATTATTATTTGCATTATGTATATATTTGTTTGTTTACTTGTTTGCAGCTTGACAGTCTTGTGGATTTACATGGTCAATTTACTGCATTGGTCTGTATATTGAGTGTTTTAATTTGAAATAGCTTATCTATTATTTATCAGTCATGTCGCAACAGGAAAAGGCCCTTCCCTAAGCTGTTGCTACAAAATTGAAAGCGCACTATCATCTAAAATATAATATTATGCTTTAATATTTTACTTTAATTCGAACTAGGGGGCCTTGCCCAAACCTTTAGCCACATAGTTTGTCATCATGGTCATGATGGGGTGCAGGTATTCTTCCCTTCAAATATATTGTACAAACAGAAACGTTGTGATTTCGACCAATCATAAAAAGGAAAAAATAAATAAATAAAGGCATTCAGATAGCAACATTTGGGGGGAAAAAAATATCCATTAAAGATGAGAAGAGAACGGTGTTACAGTCTAGGAGATGGCTTGGAGCCATTCTTACATTGTTTAAGGGGATGCACTGGGAAGTTTAGCAGCACAAGTAAAATGTCCAGATATTATAGTTTTAAAGGTGGATCGCAATTTAGCCTCAGGGTCAAAACAATGTGTTTCTTTTGTTTATTATTTAGTTTATTAAATTTCCTTTACATATTAAAGTGCTGTATTCTTTTATCCATTTCTTTCACATGATGATTTCTTTATCCTGTTATTTAATGCTTTCAAACAGTCTTATAGTAATTTCCTTCTATTATTAGCATTATTATTTGTATATTATATATGTATTTGGTTGTTTATTTGTTTGTCGCTTGAGATCATTATTAATGAGAATCCCTCCTCAATGATCTCTCCATGTAAAATGCAAGTTGATCAGATGAAAGCATGTAAAACAATGCCTGCACATCCGGTGTCCTCATACGCTCCCTTTATGCTCTGTTCAGCAGTGTGTGTGTGTGTGTGTGTGTGTGCAGCAGTGTGTAATGTGTGCATTGTTGTAATTTGTTGCCCGGCAGCTTTGAGTAGTGGCTCATTATCTGAGAAGATTCTTATCTTCCCATCCCTCAGGCCTGTTACAATCACAAAATTATTGATTCGCTCCGCTCCTCCAAACAATGGATGGTGAATAAAACCATGATTGAATAGATTTCCAACCTGCTTGGTTTGGCTGCTTGGTAAACTTGGTTAATGTGTGTGTGAATCCGATGGTTTTAGTTTACTTTGTTATTGCTCAGTTTAACTTTTCAAATCTTATGATCTTCCCTAAAGATACAGTGCAGTCCCCTGGTTTTGTTTTAGTGATAGAACCCCAATACAAACTCCAAATTTCCTCACAGGTCACCATAATTTGATTCTCATAGGATTTCAAAACATAAAAAGCATTGCTATTGCTTTAAGAAAATTGGACACTATTTTGAAGAGACAAAACAATACAAAAAATATAGCATAAATTGATTTCCTCAGAAGGTGTAAGTAAAGTTGAAAATCTGTGTATGATGTTATGTTGAAATTTATTTATGTAGGAGAGCAAATTGTGTCAATAGGGTGCTAAGGGTTAACAATATCAGAATCAGAAATACTTTATTGATCCCCGAGGGGAAATTCTTTTGTCACAGTTGCACTTGTCAAAGGTAGATAAAGAGTATATAAATATAATAGTATAAATATATAAAATAAAGACAAATACAAAGGTGTGTGGGTATGTACAATATTTACATTATTAAGAATTATTATGGTGAACCAAAAAGGACTAGTGAATAAATAGCAACAGAGAATATTGCACATTAATTAATAAACAGGTAATATTAGACAGAAAATAGGTAATGAGGTCTAGTTTAATAACTAAGTGTCAGACACTTAAAGGGAGGAGTTATAAAGTTTGATGGCCACAGGCAGGAATGACTTCTTGTGGCGCTCTGTGGTGCATTTTGGGGGAATAAGTCTTGCACTGAAAGTGCTCCTGTGTTTGAGCAGAAAGTCATGGAGTGGGTGGGAGGCATTGTCCAAGATGACATGTAGTTTGGACAGCATCCTCCTCTCTGACACCACCGACAGAGTCCAGCTCCACCCCCCACAACGTCACTGGCCTTGCGGATCAGTTTGTTGAGTCTGTTAGCATCCGCTGCCATATCTTCCATATTACTGTACAATATCAAGATTTTGTCATTGTCTGAAGCAAATCTAATAAATGTTGAGACACACTGCACTATTAAAAATGTAGTTTGACACTTTTACATAATTTCCCAATTCTCTAAATACACGGTTTCCAATGTGGGAGAAGGCACCCACCCAAACGGTTTCAAAGCAATTCTAAGGGGTTATAACGTGATCATATTTCTACAACAAATTATTTTAGTTTTCACACTTCCCCAAAACATTTCCTATTTACTTTTACCTTAAAAAAACTTGCAGGTGTACTCACTATGTTGCCAGCAGTTTAGACATTAATGGCTATTTGATACTTAGTGTTGGAGTATTCGAGACTGGTCTTAAGACCACTTTTTGATGGTCATTTGTATTCGGCCTTGTCTCAGTCATTGAGGACTCGGGATTTTATTTCAAGACCAGTCAAGACCATAGCTTTGGGAATATCAGTAAATTGCTTTTGCATTGTCTGATTTATTTGTTAATATCCTAACTATGATTGGATGTAAAACGTATCGCCTCAAATGCAACCAATAACCTTTACTGAATGTGTTGTTACCGTTAACGACCCCTCCCTGCAATGGTAAGCATGGAAAAGGAGTGTTGAATAAAGATGCTTACGTTGATTTCAGCTCCTACTGTTTGTATGTGGGTGTTTTAATGGGAATGTGGATCTTTCAGATCAATTTGTGAAGTACCTATGATCTCGTTTCACATTTTATTGTGTGTCATGTAATGTGGGGAACTGGTCTTGGTCTTGACTCGGTCTCGTCCTCCCTTGGTCTTGGTCTCGACTTGGTCTCAGCCCCTGAAAATCTTGGTGTTGTTTTGTTCTCGATAAACTCTGGTCTTGGTCTTGACTACAACACATACAGGTGCTGGTCATATGATTAGAATATCATCAAAAAGTTGATTTATTTCAGTAATTCCATTCAAAAAGTGAAACTTGGATATTGTATTCATTCATTACACACAGACTGATATATTTCAAATGTTTATTTCATTTAACTGTGATTAAAACTGACAACATTAAAATTAAAATTAGAATATTGTTTAAGACCAACACAAAAAACTGGATTTTTAGAAATGTTGGCCAACTGAAAAGTATGAACATGAAAAGTATGAGCATGTACAGCACTCAGCACTTAGTTGGGGCTCCTTTTGCCTGAATTACTGCAGCAATGCGGCGTGGCATGGAGTCGATCAGTCTGTGTCACTGCTCAGGTGTTATGAGAGCCCAGGTTGCTCTGATAGTGGCCTTCAGCTCTTCTGCATTGTTGGGTCTGGCGTATCGCATCTTCCTCTTCACAATACCCCATAGATTTTCTATAGGGTTAAGGTCAGGTGAGTTTGCTGGCCAATTAAGAACAGGGATACCATGGTCCTTAAACCAGGTACTGGTAGCTTTGGCACTGTGTGCAGGTGCCAAGTCCTGTTGAAAAATGAAATCTGCATCTCCATAAAGTTGGTCAGCAGCAGGAAGCATGAAGTGCTCTAAAACTTGAAACCAAAGGAAATGCAAAATTTACTTTCATCAGAGAACATAACTTTGGACCACTCAGCAGCAGTCCAGTCCTTTTTGTCTTTAGCCCAGGCGAGACGCTTCTGAC
>NC_060161.1:2367726-2369501 GCF_021292245.1 Micropterus dolomieu
GATCAAAAGGGTGCTTCTACTAAATACTGAGCAAAGGGTCTGAATACTTATGACCATGTGATATTTCAGTTTTTCTTTTTTAATAAATTTGCAAAAATTTCTACATTTCTGTTTTTTTCTGTCAAGAAGGGGTGCTGAGTGTACATTACTGAGAAATAAAATGAACTTTTTTGATTTTTGGAAAATGGCTGCAATGAAACAAAGAGTGAAAAATTTAAAGGGGTCTGAATACTTTCCGTACCCACTGTATACCCTTTCTGTGGCAATATTTTCTGATAACTGGAAGGTCACTGGATTTATTCTAAGGATGTGTTTCACTGCATTGGGTCTGAAGAGTGCTACAGTGACAGTGAGATGCTGAAAAGCTACATGAAAAGACAGGAAATAGCTCCTGAGTGACAGAGGACAGAACGCAAACAACATTCACAGTGGCGTCTAAAGGCAAAGTACCACAGTCAAAGCCTCTAGAACAAAGCTTTACTCCTCTGAGAAACCCTTCGAGTGTGTATGTGAGTGTGGCGGCAGACTGCTTACTATTCCATAAGTCAAACAGAGTAAGGGCTCTTAGACTGGATGTTGTAAATCGAAGTACCTGGCAAGGAAGAGTAAAGAAAAGCAGTGAGAGAGAAGATGATAGATTCATGCTGTGATAAGGCAACGCTACTTCACATCACACAGAGATCAAACTTAAAAAATCTTCTATGTTGCTTCTTGAAAGAGTACAAAAAAAAGGAACGGGAGGAGGATAAAGGAATAGAACCAGAGCCAAAGTTATATATTTGCCGGGGTAGAAATGAGGTGAAGAGAGCTGTTTGAAAGGGGAAGAGAGGAGGGGAGCCAGCGAGGAGATGGAGATTTAGATATGTGCTGCCTGAGCCATGGATAAACAGAGACATATAGGCAACAAACTGTTGCATGAAGACAAAACATTGTGGCTGGAAAGCTGGAAGAGAAAGTGGAGAGGGAGTATACAGTGGGAAAGAGAAGGGCAAAGTTAGAGTGGAGTGATGATGTGTACACGACAAAGAGATGGACGGTACAACTGTTAGATTTCTCTGCACCATGTAAAAGTTTCTGCACCTAGTGGGTGGTAAAGGTCAAAATTTATAATCACAATAGTTTGATGATTTTTTTGTCTTGTCCTAGTCAGACGCCCTATGATTACCTTGATTTTATTCTTTTTAATCTCTTTTGTCTTTTAATTTTAAACATTTCTTTCTTTGGAGTTGTATTAATTTATTTTTGCAGGCACTTGGGGGAAGAGGAAAGCTGAAAATATATTTGAAACATTATGACCGTATAAAGTTGTTATGGCAAAAGTGTTAGCAAACAGTTATCTACTTATATTCACACACGCATCAAACACAGAGAAACACTAGATTTTCAGAGACTTGTGCTGGTTTCCACCTGATGAGTCCAATACTGCCTCTCCTTTAGCTCTGGTTTGGTCTCCAAACTCCTTTAGGGAATACTGTTCCACTTTCTTCATGAGCTAGTCCCTAACCCTGTCTGTCTGTTGCTTGGTGCAGGTTTCGTACCCTGGGGTTATCAAAGCTTGTTGGAAAAAAGGTTTGTAAGAGCACTGAGTATAAAAATAGGTAAATCTGTTGTAAAGCCAAAAGTATGAGCTAAAATAAGAAAAATTTCCACAGCAAAGTATGAGTTTCTGTGAGTTTGTCACTGCTAACGACCCCTTTCACATAAACAAATATTAAGTTTAAAAAAATCCATTTCAAATTAAATTGTAAAATATGTGTCAAAGCAGTGTTAGTTAT
>NC_060161.1:2369601-2372784 GCF_021292245.1 Micropterus dolomieu
GGTCGTCCCAAACGTCTTCCATTTGAGGATTATGGAGGCCACTGTGCTCTTAGGAACCTTAAGTGCAGCAGAAATTTTTTTGTAACCTTGGCCAGATCTGTGCCTTGCCACAATTCTGTCTCTGAGCTCTTCAGGCAGTTCCTTTGACCTCATGATTCTCATTTGCTCTGACATGCACTGTGAGCTGTAAGGTCTTATATAGACAGGTGTGTGGCTTTCCTAATCAAGTCCAATCAGTATAATCAAACACAGCTGGACTCAAATGAAGGTGTAGAACCATCTCAAGGATGATCAGAAGAAATAGACAGCACCTGAGTTAAATATGAGTGTCACGGCAAAGGGTCTGAATACTTATGACCATGTGATATTTCAGTTTTTCTTTTTTAATAAATTTGCAAACATTTCTACATTTCTGTTTTTTTTTGTCAAGATGGGGTGCTGAGTGTACATTACTGAGAAATAAAATGAACTTTTTTGATTTTTGGAAAATGGCTGCAATGAAACAAAGAGTGAAAAATTTAAAGGGGTCTGAATACTTTCCGTACCCACTGTATATATTTATTATTATATATTTTTTCTTCTTTGATCAAAGTGAGCTAATAGGCAGGAGAAACTGTAGTATATAATTCTTATGACCTTACTGAAAATGCACTTATTGTTCAAAGATGTTGAGACCATTAATTTGGTGATTTGCAGGTCAATAGAAATCTAATCAATACTGAGCTAATTTTGGTTGAAAAGTAAGTTGTTGTTTTGTTTTTAAGATCAAGGTTCAATGCACCATTGTTTCCACAGCATATACTATAAATGGCTATATTTTTAGGGTAAAGAAGGTCATAAGTACATGCTGAAATGTAGTGAAATCAAGGTTTTTCAACCTTGACATCTAAAAAGCTTTCATCTTTCATCCAGCTCAGCTTTCACCTACAGTAGATGACCTAACTCCTTTTGACCTGCACATCAACAAATCATAGTTTACTGCAAGATTGTCAATTTGGTTTGCACATTTCCTATTTTTAGAGTGCAAAATAAGTCATTTGTTAAATATCAGTTGAGTTGCTCTTTCTCAGCAACCTAACTCACACACCTACGAGTTACCCCACACATCTGCTTGTTGCTGTTGAGCAGATGGAGAAGATTGCAAGAGCTGTTGGGGGCAAAGTGTCTTTCCTGAGGCTGCTGCCACCTACTGTAACTCAATGTGCTCATGTTATAGCACAGTTGTGCAAAGAGCCTCAGGGAAGTGAACCACTGAGGAACAAAGCCCTGAGATGAGCAGCTGGATGCTCTGCAGCAAACACAGTACACACAGTAAATAAGACACTGAGGAAAAACTTACCTGAAGAAGGTAACAAAGAACTGCACCAGGTCCATGATGCTGTTGTGCTGAGAGAAAGCAATCTGTTGAAAAGGGAAGAAAAGACAGTTTAATTATATACAGGTAACACATATGGAAAGTTCAAAATCTGTGGCCGAAAATGCAAAAAAAAACAAAACAAACAAATAAACCCTGCACCGGATAAACTGAAATTGTTTAGACTAAAACGATCCTATATCTTGATTATGATCGGTTGAGAAAACAAAATAGCATCGATAGCACCAACCTCACATTTAAAATGTTTGGCATTTTTGCTGGATATATTGATTACCTTTTCTACATTTGCATGACTGTGTATCACTGCTCTATTCTTTCTTCCTTTAGATCTTTATTACCATGTAAACACAGTATCAAATAAGATATCAGTATCAAATTACATAGTAAGTTACAAAGTTAGACAAACAAACCTCCATGTCAGTCCGACCCAAATTGTTGTTTTTTTACACTTTACTTGTGTCAGCATTTGGTTTTCAGTCTATGTATTAAATTATGCAACTCCACCTACTTCCACATAACAAAGAAAAGCAGAAGGTTATACAGGTGAAAGAAGATTTAAATACATCAGGCCAGAGGTAGGTAATGAATAGTTTTAAAATTATTCAAATGCATGTCTGAAACACGACTTTACTCTATATCTGAAGTACAGATATTCTTTTGCACAAAGCAAACAAAACACTTATGTAACCTCGCTTTCCCCTAACATGTGTAGAGCATTACGTGAAACTGATGCAATAACTGTGGATGAACATCGTTCTTACCTAAGGCCAATGTTCAGACCTCTTACGTAAGGCCAACAACTTTTTCTGCCAAATAAATTCTCACATGTTCTCTATCTCCTTGTCTAAAACACACATACACACACACACACACGCGCGAGCCACCACCCATATGGTTTGCAGGTTAGTATAAGATTAGCCTGTGAGAAAAGGTTTCTGGCCCTTTGTGCTCTCCAGTATTCTGCAGCACATTGTTCAATTGAACTCCGACAAACCTGCTGGATGCTACAGCACCACTAAATCCACTGGCTGCACAATCCATCATCACGTTTTCTGTGCTGGGATACTGGCGCAGCGTGTAGCCCTCTGCTTTCCTGAGTCACAGATATGATACATGTTGACTAAGACATCCTGCGGGACAATTTTAAAGGGTCAGTTCACCCAAATTACAAAAGAAAAACATATTTTTGCCATTCAGTCATAGTGGTATTTAGTCATGCAAATAGTTTCTGGTTTTAAGTGCTGAGATTTTCAGATATCCGTCTGTGAATCATCTGCTTCCACCCAAATACAATGGGGGTGAATGGAACTTTAAGAAAAACACAATTTGAAATAAACTCCAGAAATATCATCCAGTCACTTGGGATAACCCATAGTTCCCCAAGTAGTTTACAGTGAGGTCTGTGGGCCCGAGTCACCACAAGTGTTTCTAAGATGCGTTCTTTGATATGTTTCTTATCTGCACTCTAATTAAAGATTTTTAAATCCCTTTTTGTGACGTTTTGCGGTATATAGTTTATGCTGTTCGTTTTTGACTCGTTGTGGCTGATTATAATTATATACATTGTTGATATTTTAAATTTCAGTGGGGCCAATGTGAAATTCAATTAACCTCAATTGCATTGTGGCTTGAGCAGAAATCTCACAAGTTTTCAAAACCTGGGCAAATGAAACCAAATATATCTGCATGAATAAAAAACACCCAGGCAAAATGTGTTATTTTATGATTTAGGTGAACTTCATGTCGACTAATAAAAGACATTTAGCACAAAAAACATAAAATTGTTTTCTATATGTAAAAAAAAAAAA
>NC_060161.1:2372804-2419481 GCF_021292245.1 Micropterus dolomieu
CACCCATATGGTTTGCAGGTTAGTATAAGATTAGCCTGTGAGAAAAGGTTTCTGGCCCTTTGTGCTCTCCAGTATTCTGCAGCACATTGTTCAATTGAACTCCGACAAACCTGCTGGATGCTACAGCACCACTAAATCCACTGGCTGCACAATCCATCATCACGTTTTCTGTGCTGGGATACTGGCGCAGCGTGTAGCCCTCTGCTTTCCTGAGTCACAGATATGATACATGTTGACTAAGACATCCTGCGGGACAATTTTAAAGGGTCAGTTCACCCAAATTACAAAAGAAAAACATATTTTTGCCATTCAGTCATAGTGGTATTTAGTCATCCAAATAGTTTCTGGTTTTAAGTGCTGAGATTTTCAGATATATAGTTTATGCTGTTCGTTTTTGACTCGTTGTGGCTGATTATAATTATATACATTGTTGATATTTTAAATTTCAGTGGGGCCAATGTGAAATTCAATTAACCTCAATTGCATTGTGGCTTGAGCAGAAATCTCACAACAAGTTTTCAAAACCTGGGCAAATGAAACCAAATATATCTGCATGAATAAAAAACACCCAGGCAAAATGTGTTATTTTATGATTTAGGTGAACTTCATGTCGACTAATAAAAGACATTTAGCACAAAAAACATAAAATTGTTTTCTATATGTAAAAAAAAAAAAAAAACATACTGTATGTTGCACCATTAAAACAAACAATAAAAAACTAAACATATTTCCAATTGTTTCATCAGCGTACACACCCACACATTGCTCACCTCTCACCTTATCTCATCCCTCAAAATATAACTCTGCAATCTGTCTTCATCAGGGTTTCCTGTTTGTGTGTCTCAGTATATGAGAGATGCACCCTGCTGCTTCAGAGCAAAGTTTTGGCCTTCAGCTAAGAAAACCTCCTGTAAAGCCACTGTTGTCCATGAATAAACTCCCTCATATTAAGAGGATTATTTATTACAGACACAATTCATTTTCTATTCACTTTTCCGCCCTGTAGGAACAAAATAGAGCATTCTCACAGCCCCCATTGTCTTGTTTCTAGACATATGAAGGAGGATGTGCATTGAGAGATAGAGAGAAGGTACTTGTACACAGCAAAGCCCGGCAGTATAATGCAATGGCCAAGCTGAAGACCACAACCAAAAGTGGACTTAGATAATTTTTTAACCAATTTTATTAAATAAATTGTAAAATATTGGGCTGTTCAGATGCCAAACGGGCAAAATATCTTGGCACCACTCCAGAGACCCAATGTCAATTCCTAAAAATAGATAGAATAGAAAAACATGCTAGTCATGTTCATGGTTGGGAAACTACAGAGTGACAGACTTGGCTAATCTTACAGGTTGGCTATAGGTTGACTTGGTTGTTTTCACTGATGAAAACTCAAGTGCAATACATGTTTATCGCTAAGCATAACATCACAACATTTGACGCCTGTAGCACACATGGTACAGAAGCACAAAAGTAGCCATGGTACCATAGCCAGGATGAGCTGATGTGGGGTGCAAATGTGTAACAATTATTGCTTTTTTGGAGCAGTCACATTTGACAGAGAACGCCATTTGTGTGCTTACTTAGAAAATAAAGTGTCTCCTATGTGTTGCCTTTAAGGGGAATGGGGAAATGCATAACCAAATCAAAACTGTCCAAGTGTGTTGCAATAACAAAAGAAGGGACAATGCCCCGATCACTGAATTGTAGATGTTAGGATGTGTTCATATTTAAAGTTCTAACAATCAGGTTGTATCTTTTAACAGGGAACTGACTGACACTGGGGATGAAATAGGTTGCTGTCAGTATCTTCCACGATCAATCACTTTGACTGCTCCCTGATTTGCCACATCTACTTAAAGGGTAACGTTGGTACTTTGCCACTGACAGGCTGAAAATTGCTATTACAACTGTCTGACATTGTGGAAAGGATCCCTACAGAGATAGACCTTTTTTTAAATGAGTAAGATCCTTTTTGTTTAACCAGCAACCTGTCACTATTTCGCTCTATTCAAAGCCATGAGACTCCATTGTTTTGAAAGGTTAAAAACACCAAAGTCAGAAAACAACACAAACTAACCAGTAGCAGAAGACCAGAGAGGTAAACTTAAAATTTTTGAGAGCTGTACATCAAATGTTCCGGGTTAAACAAAAAGGATGTTATGTACATTCATTATTTAGATCTTGGAAACGAGAATGCTTATACTTTGTAATCTGCCGTGTGTTAGAACAGATGCAGACATTGGATGGCATTGATTTCAGCTTCCAGGTTACTGTGGATGAGGACATCACTTGTAACACTTCGTTGTTTACTCAGCTGTCAATGTCAAGTCTTCTTTAGAGGGAAAACCAAGTTCAGGATTTAATAAGTTCCTAATAATAATGCTGCAATTTAACTTTAAACGTCTTCAAATGTTTCATAAGAAATGCCTGTCACGCAGACTTGAACTCTTTTATTCATTTCACATATAGGCCAATATTTCATTTTAATTGGCCTAAAAGACTCAAAGTCTTGCATTTTCCTTTATAAAACTTTAAGACGATGGGAAAGTGGTAAAGCTGAGGCCACCAATGCACAATTTAGCATGTGACATCATCTGATCCTTATGACAGGTGGCCTGCCAAAGACCTACTTTTAAAAATCTTTAAAAGCCCTGAGCAGCACCGCAGCTAACAGGGACTATAAAGTATAAAAATACTGATCACAGGCATCACAATACATTTGACAGCAATATAACTCAAGCTTGTTCGACATGGGGATATCTCTAAATGGCCCTAATAGCCGGAAAGGTTGTGTCTTTGTCTTTGGTGAATCCTCTGAGACTAGTTGGGAGGGGAAGAGAGAAAGAAATGGGGCAGAATAGGCTTAAGAGGTTTACCGGCATTTGTGCAGCAGGTAAAATGGCCTGACAGTGAAAAACCTGCAGAAAAGCTGATTTTGGTCCAGAGGGACGCAGAATTAATACAGGGAGAAAAAAGCCTGATTCAGGCTTCCAATGCAGCAATTTACATCAAAACCCCCTGACAATATAAAGACTGTGCACATGTGGGGGAAAAAAATATACATACATGCATGTCTACTGTAAAAAAAAATTCATAAACATACATTCAAAAACAAATGCAACAAAACTATATTTATAAACAGGTGATACACAAAAATGCAAACTAGCAAAGGCAATATTATACTTTTTATAGTAGATTAATCATTCCTTCTAATTTATTTCTCCCAAACACACACGCACACACATTCCAGTCCCACTCAACTCCAGCCAACAGCCATCATTTCAATTTACAACGACTGCAGTCATTAAACACAACTATAATCAATGAGCTGTTCAGACCACACCCTTTTCTTCCTGATCCTCACCACTGCAGAGCCACAAACACACAAGTCTGACAACATTACACAAACAGAAGCATGATGCAAGCTAAATGTACACAAAACAATGTACAAATGAACATAAACATATAAATATTTATGCAATAGTCTTGAAATCTATGCTGTGGGTGTGTAATGTTCAGTTCCTACTGGGACTGTGTGATAGAGCTGATAAATCTGTTATGTGGTCATTTCAAAAGTTACCTTTTGGGGGCCTAAACAAACGAATGTTGTTTTTTATTGCCGTTTCTGTCTTTATGTTAGTCCAAATATAAGACAACTTTTTTTTATGCAAACAGTGAAATGAAGTGTCGTCATACTACGTATAAATTAAGCTATTGTTTTTGAATGGTAAAAGTACCGGTAGAGTTTGATTGGGTTGTGGGTTGTTGGTAGCCTTAAACCTGCAATGCCTGATTTTTTTTAGCCACTTGAGGCAGAAACAAAAATTATTAACACAATCTTGACATATTGTCACTTTCTAAGTTGATACGGCAAACGTGTTAGCAAACACTTGCTTGTTTACACATTCAGCAGTAACGAAGAAACATTGTCAATTATTTTGAGTCGTGTTTGTGTGTGTGATGAATTTAAGTCCAATATCTATAATACTGTTAGTTCTGGTTTTGGTCTCTACCAACTTTCTTTTCCAGCTGTGGCTGGGAACATTGCTATGAGAGCGGTGAGAGTGAAGTAAAATAGTAAAGTTGCGGCAGGACAGCTCAACAATGAGCTGAATCTCTCTGAATAGCTCTGTAAAGCTGAGGAGATCACTAGAAGTCACCCATTTGACACTGTAATTTGACACGTTGTTAATATAAAAATAGGTTTTAGAGATATTCTTCAAGTCTGTTAATAGTGTGTCTTTAGAGTTAATCAGTCCTAAAAGTGTTGGTTCAGTTTAAACTTTAGGAGTTCCTGTCTGCTTGTGTGACAAGTGAATCATCAGTTAGGCAGCCTGAAATTACAGGTATCACAGAATTTCATGAGGAGCTCAAAAAGTTTGACAACATTTGTGAAAGCACTCTATGAAGGGGCAGAAGGCACTTCTTTATCTTTGGCCATTTCTAATAAAGTTTAAGAAGGTTCCTACGATTTCCTCGGCCATGAGATGTTTTCTTTCTCAGAAATGGTCCCAGATCAATATGTTGAAGAACTGTTTGCCTTATGTTTATCCTAAGCTCACTGAAAATGATTGAAATGTATCCTTCAGTATATTCACCTCTAAGATTTAAATGACTGCAACGTTAGACAGATAAATGTGACTAATGTAATAAACAAAGTGTTTAATGTGGATATTGGAGCCCCTGCAACACACTGTGAGGACTGTAACTGCTGACAGAGTTGGTTCTGATACAAAGGCAAGAAGATGAAATACTGCAGGGAAGAAGGTGTCGGAAAAATTACAACCGATGCGAATGCTCCAACACACAGACAAAAACACACTGAAATGACCTAAACATTATGGAATCCATTAAAAAAAAAAACAGCAGCGATATTTCTTTTCTTTAGAATATAATTGTTTTTAAATCAGGGGTCAACTGACTGTTCAGGGGGATTTTTTTTAATCTTGAAACTAGAACTGCAATTACCACAAGAAAAAGTGTGAAGATAAGAGAAAGGGACTGAGGGGCAAAAAATGAGAGGAACAGGAATGATGTAAAGAGTACTCCAAGGACCCCATTTCTACAGTCCAGTCATTACTGAGGGCTTACGGTGGCCCTCGGGAGACAAACTCATGAGCTGTGACAGCAGTGGGCTGCCTTTTATTTCCCTAACCCTGAACCAAGGACTGCTTGTTAAAACCTGGAATGAAAGAAAGTGTTTGGCTAATCGATAAGAGAAGGGAGGGAGGAAAAAGAGAGCAACACAGGCAGGAGAAGTATGACACAGGTGAAAAAGAGATGAAAACAAGAAGAGAAGCTGATGAAGAAGATGAATGGAGGTCTGGGAGATGATGAGATGGGAGGAGGAGAGAGGACGATGGCAGGTAAAGATAAAGCAACAGGAATCATTTACTCGTCTCACTTAATCCTCATCAGGACCGCAGGCTGCTCATATATACGGGAATGAAAGGCATCAAGACGAGCCTGGAAAACCAGTTCATCACTGGGACAACACTGACGGACACCCACTCATAGCAACAGCAGCAGATTAAAGGAGCACGTGATTTTTCTTTCTCTCCGCACCGTACTGTAGCTGCACTGGCTTCTCTGGGTTGGTTTTTGCTCTCAGCCACCAACATCACAGCTGGGTGTGGTCAGGTGTTGTCCATTTTACTTGTGCACACACCCACCTGTAATGTAACATGGTACTTTAGCACCGCGATACTCTTCACTGCTGTAAAAAGTGTGAAAGAATTACACTAGTCACTACAAGCCTTATTATTAGACTGTGTGTGGTTATTCTTTAAACCCTTAGTATACGACTTAAACACTGACCAATGGCATAATTAAATAAAAAAAGAACACTAATTGGATTAGAAGCCGTTCACTTCCAAAAGAAAACAAGCAACTTAAATGTCACGTCAAAGTCCAGTGTGCGTTTTCTGAGCTTTTAAACTTTAGAAACCATCACCCATGTTCACCTTCTTTTCTGACGCAACAGCAGCCGTGTTTCCACCAACGTTTCTTTATGCACATTTTGATGTATGGCATTAGAAAAGGTTTTGCCTTTGTCGAAAAAGACGTCAACGTCAAAACATCATTGGTCTAACTCTGCAGAGCCTTGCAAATGTAAGGCGAGGAAATACGTGCGTAGTTCCATCCAATCTTTGTTTTTTCAATTACAAATGGCTCCTACAAATTTCCCCTTTTTAGGCTGAATTTATGTATTTAACTCCCTCTTAATCAGTCATTAAATTACTCAAATTGACAATTCCCAACCTTGAAATACTAAATTATGCTTTCACATTAAAAGAAGAGCAAAATCAAAGTGTGTTAAATTAAATTTAAAGTGAGACTGTTGAGAGGAAAGAACAAAAGGAATGATGAGGAACAGTTTTACAGCATTTACATCATTTAATTGAGAATAAAAATAAATGACTCTGCATGCTTCTTACTGTGACTTGGAGCAGTTTGTGTTTTCCCTGTCAAATTGGTTTTAAAAAAGGCCAAGGCAATTGTGTAATACTCTTATAATATAGGGATTTAACTGGAACTTATGTACCCTACAGTATTATAATGTGTATGACACACATGATAACGTCAGCATGTTAGCAAATCTACATGTGCATTTTTCAGGGACTAAAATGTGTTTACCACACACTCAGTATTTGCATATTCATGAGGACCTAATGACCAAAGTGAGGCAGTTGCCAAGTGCCGCCTCCACCTACATGCTATGCAAATGAGTCCGGCTCTGCCATATGTGTGCACTTGTTAAGAGAGCTCACAGATGCAGCTCCTTTTAACAGGTGCTCAAGACCCACTTCTGCATCCATCTGCAGTGTAAACACCGGTAACAAACTGCAGTGAAAACACTACATGATGTACTCCCTAAAGAGTCAGAATGCCTGCACAGTGTTTTTTTTTTATTTCTGTTCACTGTGGAATTTGTTATTTTGTCTTCCATGTTGTCTTGTACAATTATATCACTCTAATAACCCGCCATCAGTAAGTAACTTAAGTGTGATCAAACAACCTCAGTGTTGTCACTGCAAACTTAAATGAGCTCACTTAAATGTAAACAACATTTTATTCATTTTGTGTTGATCATTACTTCAAAATAGTGTAAAAGTTTAAGACAAATTGTTTTAAATCCATTTATTTTGTATTAGTACTATTTTTGGCTTGTTCAGCCTTATAAACACGAAGATCTCTCCATGACTAGACTAGTTAGTCCATTCATTTTTGAAATTTCCTCATTCTCTGTTGCTCTTTAAAACTGAATAGGCGCAAACATTAGTTGCTAGTTCACCCCTCACTCACGCAGCACTGAAGACGCGAGTCTACATACATTTACTACGTGGGCCCGCCCTACGCCTCACCTTGTGTACTTGAGGTAAAACCAGACAATTGGCACCCAAAAGCTAGTTAAAGGTGGCATGTGTGAGAATTTTTGTTCAAAATATTACCTAAATATATTAACTAACTAATATAAATAAACTGACATTCTGACAGACAGCAGAATGAGAATAGCAGCTCTGACGTCAAAGACATCTGTGTGTTGTGCTGCAGAGATATCTACTGACAAGCTGGCCCCAGTCCATCCTGTCTCCTGATACTAATTTGTAACTCAAGCAGCGATAGTTTGATAGTGACTCAGGCCTCCCCCGTAGTTTCAGCTGGGAGATGTGTTCGAGCGGCAAGTTCGCTAAGTTACACGAGCTTTAATAAATAAACTATATAAATTCGTAAGTGAATCCACTGATCCCGGGGATTCCTTTGAAACACATTGATTTTGTTCCCAAATTTCGCTGCAATAAAAGCTAGAGTGACCTGGCCCTAACACATACCCTGTATGTATGCCCACATGAACAGCCTAATTTGTCCTGATGTTGCTGATGACTGCAGTTGACTTCCTGGCTGCCTAGTTAAATGGGCAGCACTCAGCCTTCCCTCTTCTGTTCCACCCCATGGAACGTAATACCGTCTCAACGAGATGTATCAGATAGGCGCTCCTCCTCCTCTGCATGCATGCATGTGTGTGTGTGTGCTGGTCAGACAGTTAACGGTTTCAACTTCTGTTTTAATCAAATAAAGGACACTTTGCCACTGACATGGTCAGAGCTGTGTTTGTGAGTGTGTGTCAGATATCTGATTAGGAGAGGCATCCTATTTAATGATGGCAAGCGCAGAGGATAAATAAGTGACTGAGCACTGAGCGGCAAATCAAATCAACCCACCGATCATGCCAGCCACGAGTTCGCCTGCAACAAAATGGCTGCTCACCTCACCAGAAGGCTTTTAATCAGCTGGCCTATATGCTGAGATGCATGGAGGGGCGTAGGGACAGAGGCGGAAGGAGCAGTATACAGATAGAAGTGGACATGAGACGAAACATTTGCTGCAAAACTTATAAATGTGGAGCAGAAACAAGTTTTTTTTGTTTTTTTTTAAAGCAAAGTGTGTTTTGTTTCCTGCTGTCGATTTTAATTTAGTGAATCTGAAACAAGAAGAGTGGAAACAATGGGCTGTTCATTGCAGTCGATTTTCAAGTTATTACAGTCCTCTCTTGTTGAGATAACATTTTCTGCTAAATTACAAACAGAGATGTTCAAATTAGAAACAGTTAAGGTCTCAAGTTATACAACTTCTGGCTAAATTAACAGTTCTTTCAAAACAGAAAGATGAAGAGAGGAACTGGGTCATGTTTCCATAATGTTTGTGAGCTCAATCAATAAAACATGACTTTTTGATTAGAAACAAATCCAGCCAGTCCTAGTTTGTGGAAAAATGGTGCCGAAATGAACAAATTACTGTGATGATCCATATTTGCCTGTGACATATTTTGTATCTGTACTTATTTTGATATTTCTATTCTATACAGTTTATATTACGCATGATTACTATTGATTTTTTTACCCTTTTATAATTGAAGTTTCTCTAAAAAAATAAGCTGGATATAATAAAAGCAAAGCTCTAAAATATATTTGTGTTAACAGCTAAAAAAGGATCCTCAATAATTTCTGGGCCGATGCCGTAACTCGCCCTATACATACATTTAAAACAGGAACATTTTGGTAAACGTTGTGTCATGATGGTGCGTGCAGGAGAGCGAAGACAAAGGTGCAAGGTCAGTGTGACAGAACCAATCAAAATCTGTTACAGCAGAACGACCAATCCCAACACCTCCCTCTGCCTTACAAACAGCCCTCAACCCCCAAGCTGACGTCAGGACACCGTCAGGAAAACACTCACAGGTCACATTAGTGTGTGTGTGTGTGTGTGTGTGCGCATATACTGTAAGTTTTCATGGAGTGCCACCTTTCTAAGGACACATTTATGTATTAGATATGCTAGTGATGTTGTGTGCCAAGTCTGAATGTTTAAAACTTGTCTGATTCAGATGAAGTGTTCCACATTTAAGACTTTTCACACATTCTGTTTGTTGCATCTTTTAGTTGTTTCGTTTAGTTATGGAAAGACTTCAGCCATTTTGGACAAACAGACTACTGTACTGTAGCTCTTTGCTATCATACAATATTAGAAACAGAATTACTACACTGAGGTTTTAAGACTACATCAACTAGACAAGTTACAAGTTTACATCCATGTCTGTCCAGAATCATAATTTGAGTCCAAGGAAGGTTAAAATCAAGGGCAGTTCAGTTCAGAACTTAAGAAGCCTCTCGGATGAGAGTGGACATGTCTTGGAGTATCTTCAACCAAGTTATTTTTGTCTATCACTATACTGATGATATGATATACAATGCCAAAGTGCTTCTAGGCAAGTCATGCCACTCGGCCGCCATCTTGGCTACGCCTCAGGGCAGCAATTTCGGACTAACAAGACCAGGCTCCTATCTAAATGAATGGGGAGAGCGCCAGAACTGCACTTTTACTGGTCACCAAAACTACATGACTAGAATCAGCAGCAAAATAATAAAAATCGCTGAAAAAGTTTGACGACTTTGCCCCAGCATAAGGTTTAAAAAGTGTTTTTCCCGACACTTCTACTACACATGCGTCACCTCTTCAGTGCATGCGCAGTAGAAGTAAAACAGACCCTTACGTCAGTGGAACCACACGATTGGGCTGAAATACGTTTCCCGCTTTGGCTGTTAAAAGTAGACGACTGGCTTTCTAGCGGGAAGGGCGGGATAACCGCTATCTTTGCCGTTACTTTCCCCATAGAGTTATGGGACTCAGTGGCATGTCTCCTCTAAAATGTCTCTGAACTGAACACTGAAAGTATTAATGAAGGATAATTATAGATAGATTTGTTAAACAGGTACACTTATATTTGATTACTATGTAAAGATGGATTTTTATAGACCATAGCTGCACAAAATGTGGCGTTTTTGTTTTCTCCTGGCATTTTTAGAGACAAAGTGCATCAGATATTCAGAATGAGGCAGGAAGTGAACGGCTTAATGGATAAAATGGAGGAAAGCCCGTACTGTGCTAGTTATTGTTTACTCAATGCGTCGTCCCAGTCAACATCTGTGCCATATCTGTTCCTAAATTATGGCTAAAAATCTATTTTTGAGTCAACAGTGTTACCCAATAGAAGGATGAAATCCGTCACAACCTCCCCTTCTGTTCCTGAGAAATTCCCTCAAGGTGTTCCTGAGGTTGCATTTGGGACAGATAAATGGATGGAGGGACAACCCAAAAACATAATGCCTCTGGCCATGGTTGTCCCTGGTGCAGAGGCAAAAAAAGGACAGTTTGTTTTTCATTGTTAGCATGGCCACAGGTAGGAAGGTTACAGTGTCACAGGAGTCTATAGGTCTAAATGCTTTTGCATGAGGGGGTAAATGTTCTTTGGCAAAGACAGACAGGCTTTCACCAGAATAAGAGAAAGGAGGTAAATACAGAAAGAAAGCGAGGGAGGGATACATCATGCGCTGGAGTGAGGCTTTACCCTGAGTCTGTAAGACACTCAACGACAGACTTCAGTCCAGCAGAGGCCTGCAGTGTAGGTAGCCTAGGGGTCCCTGTGAGTTAGAGGAGGACCTGACATCCAGAGCGTGTGAAGTGAGTCTGTGTGCCAGTGTGTGTTTGTGTTTCAATGCCACAAACAGTAACATCAAATCTGGTGTTAACACAGGCTGCCAGACTTTCACACAGCTAAAGGGTCAGATCAGTAAGATTCTGTCAGTGAGCAAGATTTACTTTCAGTATGATCTCTGATATTCAAAATACTACAAGATTCTCCAGCGATGTTAGGTAATTGTTTGATTATAGTAAGTGTGGAAATGGTTATGCTACGAGTTTACCTTCATTTATGGCATGTTTTAACTAGGTTCTGGTATTGAATTTTAAGCTGATGGCGATACTGTAAATGTCACAGAATGTATATTTAACATAATGATTCCTCCTCTGGGAAGCATGGATATGCACAGCATCGGATCTGTTGCTGCTCTCTCATCATCTCTTTGTCCTTCACGTTTCTATGTGCGTGTTTGCGTGCATGTGGATGCTATTTTGTGCGCACCTGTATGTGCGTGCACGCGCGTCTATTAGATCAAATATATCAGACAGGGTCATTATCAATTGTCAGGACAATTTCTCATCCTCGCCCTTTTCCGGCGTCGGAAGCCACCAAGGTCACAGGACCGGACGCCGAGTGCTTCTCGTGTTACACACGGGCACATCTGACATGGCGGCGAGATAGGCCTCATCATGGCAATTATTGTATCACCTTTCAACCAGCAGATATATGGCGCTCAGATAATGCAGCATTAATGGGAAATGCATATGAAGGGAGCGATCGATGGACAAATGACCCATAACAAGGTGCAGGACACTGGGCAATAAACGCTGCCAAATGACCGTGATAATACAAGCCGATTGGGATTAAGTTTCTAAATTATGTTTCCACTTGAAATCACATGGTGACCTTTAAGACATTATCTTCGGTTACAAAAAACATATTAGAAAAATATTCACCAAATGATTTGTTGCAAACAAGTTAATCCTTTAGCAGCACCGGCCTAAACTGGTAATGGCTTCATCTCTTGCTACTCAGTAAGCCCTCAACACATGATCAGTGGCAGAATCAGAGAAGTTACACCTCAAAGCTGCATTCAGTTTCAGGTTTGACTTTGTTTGTCAGTGACGGCTTGATGAGATGACAGCTGTTTGTGATGTAATGCCCCATGATGGACAAAACAAAATATATTTTAAACAAATTAATGGATCATCCAGTTCTCATTCAATAATAAATGAAATAAATAATTCATAAATTGTCTTTCTAGACTTGTGGTTTATTTAAAATTTTTTTTGCTGCCTTGCACATCACCTAGTGCAACAGTTTTCAGACAACATGGAGTTTAATAGATTAGTGGCATGAGGTAGACATTTTACCCTCAACCCTCTTCACAGGATTTACAAATTAAGGGTGAGCCTTAATTTTTAATCATATCATAAATCAAATGGTTCTAAATAATCGTTACAGTGAGGGATCATTTCACATCTTCATAATTATTTTAATTACATATTTTCCCTTTAACTTTGACTTGAATGCATATAAAAAAAAACCTAGCAGTTACTGTAGTCCTTCACATTTATCATTCTCCCATCCATCTCGCCACCCATCCTCTGCTTTATGTCTTTATCTATCTGCAGACCTGACGTCCTTCTCCCTCAATCTATCAATTAGGAAGGCTCTTTTTTTTTATTATTTTTTTTTTTTTAAACACTGGACATTTTGACTGTACGGTAGTCTCAAAATCCGTTAACTCGTCAGCCTGTCTTTGCTCTCCCCTAATTTCTCCATTCTGTCACTTCTTGAGTTCATCCATCAGCACACACCCCGCACCCTGCATGACAGTCATCTTAAAATATTGCAGCTAAAAGTCTACTTCAATTTAATGGATCATAAGGCTGGAGTGTGAATATTTAGTGTGTGTGGCTGCCGCCTGGAGATTTAATCCAGTGCTGCATAATTGATGGAGAGACATTGGAAAACTCACAGATCATTAAATGTGATAGCAGATTTGCCAAACACTTTTCAGAATAGTTTATGCTCAACGTCCTGTCAGGGCTATATGTTTTTCAGAGAGACAGGTCCTGAAAACTGCAGATGATGATGATGCTGCAAACCCTACTTTGTGCTGTATCTTGTTCATTCAAACATCTTAACTGTCAATCACGTTTGTTACTTTCTGCAGATCCCAACATGCCAGAACTTTAATCATTTTAACACAAAGACCTTTTTTAAACCATGGAACTTATACCAATATCGGCATCAAAAATGACATTAAAAGGTAATTTCAGTATTTTTAAACCTGGAAACATATTTTGGGGTCGAAATTACAAGTTGGTACAAAAACATTTGGAATCTGTGCAGTAGATGGCTTCGGTGGCTGCAACGTATTCCTTCGGAGCGATTGCACCTGTCACAAAAAACTTATATACGAGGTGTCTGATAGCATCATGGAAAGGATCCTTACTGGTGACATCGTTTGTTTTAAACATGAAACTCAAGTCTCACGCAAGGCCAATCCTTGCTCTGAAATCTCATGAGGGGAGCGTTGTTGCAGGAAGGAGATAGTGGAAATGTGAATCAGAGTTGGAGAAAGAAGTGTTGTTAGTCACAGTCTGGACGTAATTTTGACATATGCAAGTGCCCAAAAAGAACACAACAAGCCATCTACTGCACGAATATTTTTGTATGTGAAAATAGGGCCCAGGTTTAAAAATACAGAAATTTACTTTTAATGTTCCCATCAACAGCAGTTTTTAACCTATATACAGTACTGTACAACTTGTAGGAAGGAACTTGACTAACATCGGTTTATTGGAAACTGATGCTTGTCAAACACAGAGTTTGAGTAACTATATCATATAGGGTGTGATTATGCTTCAGTCTAACTCGACAGTCACTCTATTATACTGAACAGACGTACATCTTGTATTTTATTATTCATTGATTACTTGAATAACTGTATTACTCCCTAAAGACAACTGATTTACAGTGTGGGCACAGAAATAATACACTTACTTATTAAAAACAAATTAAAGACAAGTGTAATTCAATAAAGCACTTGCACAATGGAGTGAACTGAATTTGGGCAATGAACAAGACGACTATTTATCTATGAGTGCCGGCATTGTGTTTGTTTCGATCCTTGTTACGACCGGGCAACTTGATGCAGTATTGAAGTTTGGGAGCTGTGCACGCGGCTATTTTCTCTACTATAAATAAGACCTCACTTTCGGGGTATTTTCTTTACTGTAAATCAAACTTGATGCACTGAATTTATCACCCACTATCACGTCAAAACTCACCATTATCATCAATGTGAGGCGTTGCTGACTTTTCTGTTTTATATGAGTATAAATTGAACAACTTTGAGTGATACTCTTGATCTGACAAAACAAGTAATTTGTAGACTTCACCTTTGGCAATGGGATCTTGTGATGGGGATTTTTCAATGTGAGAATCACTAACAATTAAATCAATCAATACTATAGCCCTTATAGCCAGCCTGTTGGCTGGATTTTTCCTGGTCAGTTTTGATAAAAATGAAATGACTGATCATCATTATCCTATTATGTATCCTTCCCTCCCCTGAGCCTCTAACCTGGATCTTGATTGGCCAGCTGAAGTTGGTCACATAGACGTAGAAGGTGATGTTGTGGTGAAGTCTGAAGTTGAACTTTTCACACGAGAAACTGTCACGGTGCTCCTTGATGTTGGTCCTCGCTATGATGGGCATCTCTTCGCCTGAGATCGTGCCAGCTGTGAGGCACAGAGAGCAGTTAATATCTAGAAATAACAGAAACATAGTCGCAGCTACGGCTCTCTCAAAGGCTAGAGGGACAAACAGTGATACCTTCGAGGGTGTTTATTGTATTTCAGCTCAAGAGCCTTTATTTATTGTAGAAAACCAATTGACAACATA
The DNA here is from genome assembly GCF_021292245.1 of Micropterus dolomieu. Taxonomy (NCBI): domain Eukaryota; kingdom Metazoa; phylum Chordata; class Actinopteri; order Centrarchiformes; family Centrarchidae; genus Micropterus; species Micropterus dolomieu. The sequence goes on from NC_060161.1 coordinate 2,387,705, forward strand.
TCAAAAGCAGCTTGTGGCTAGCAGTGTCTCTTTGTTTTCAATGAGAAATGTCACCAGAGGTCCTCTTAGAGCTGACGGATGTTATAGATTAAACAAACATAGGGCGTTTCACAGGCGTTTTCGGTCGTTTTTAAAACCTACCCAGGTCCTGTGGATAATAGCTCTGGTATAGGGTTGTAAGATATAACAACTACACTATGGTGGATAAATGTTACAAATTAATAAGCAGGACTGTTTTATGGAAATATTGGATTGATTTTGTACGTAGTTAATTGACTGTATTTTATCATCATGGAAACACAGCATTTGTCAGCTTAGTAGAGATGTTAGATTTGGTAATCAGCGTCCTGCGAACACTTTGCTGAGAGACAGAGTCCCACTAAACTTTCATTTCATTTATTTGTTTATTTGACAGGGACAGTGCTCATTAATTAACAATAAAATAACTGTGAATGAGCCAGAGTTAGCTCAACAGGCTACTTTTCATCTGTTGTCCCTGGTCAGTTATTAAAAGGGCAACCTAAAATAAAGATTTAAAATGACTTATTACAGTCCGCACGTAATAACAATATATACAGAATAATAGTCAGACAGGTACAAGACATAACAATAAGCAACAAACAACATATTACACAAAGCACAACAAGAAAAAAAAACTCAGTAGGCAGTCAGTAGTATAATTTGCACATATCTGATTATCAATTAGCCACTTCTTAAGCTGACCAGTAAAAGAATGATAAGTATTTGCTTCTCTAATCTGCATTGGCAATAGATTCCATTGTTTAGATGCTGTTACAGAGAACGCTGACTGACTAAAAGTGCTTCTTCGAGTGGGAATGATACAGCCCTCTCTTGGTGAAGCCTGACCAATTATCACTTGCAATCATTTAGTTCCGGCATGTGCAGATGATCAGGCAGGGGGGACCCGAGACAGACTTCTGGGATCAGGAATGTCAACAGCCACGGTTTCCCAAAGAACGATGAAAATGTTGAAATAGGCGAGAAAGAATACACATTTTTGCATGCCAGCCTCTCTGGCATTAGGCTGTGGTGTTGTGAGAAGTCCTACAGGCAGAATTGTCTTCCACTATAATTCACTAGATCAGACATATTCTCATTTTTATTCCCAATGCCTCACATTTTGTTGTATCAGCAGTTTGACCCTGTGGTTAGTCAAAAACTTGTATTCCCAATTGAGTCAATTGAGAGTAAAAGTGACAGATTTAGGATGGCAACAACAAAAGGTGCAGTCCAGTTGGGATTGGGAAGGATAAAGTTAAGATCAGGACAAATCAGGTTCTTTTAAATTACCCCCTTGTCACCTTGTGGAAGGAAACACTCAGAGTAGCAAAAACAACTTTCCAGTTTAAAACACTGCAGCCACATGAGAGCGGCGCAATGAGAGTCAAACAGAGCGACCAATCAGCCAAGCTGCTTTCAGTATCTACAACCTTGTAAAGATATTTTTTACGCAAAGTGGTAAATGAGCAGGTTGAGTGAAAACAGTCTAGATTTTAAAATGTCAAGGCGTGCCTTTTAATCTCAAGCAGGCAAATTATTTTCATGACACCTCGCAGTAATTCAGAGCGAGCTTGTAAATTCCTCTCACTGCTGAAGTGGTCTGATTTCAGTATCCTTCAGCGCATTATCAGCAGTTTTGTGTTAATGGCTGAGTTTCTCAGACTTTGTGAATAAAATATTTCCACCTCCTGCTTTATCAGGGCCATTAAACACTCTATAATAGTCTGCACACAATCACACATACACACACACTCTCGCAGTGTCTTGGGCTCTGGGCCCCAAGACACTGCGAGTGTGAAAGCAGAGTGCTTTTATCTTAATTAAAATCATGAGGGAAAATGTATAAAACGCCCTAATGCCAAAATTCAAAACAGCTTCTGATGTGTTTTGTCAAGAGGGGGAATCCCCGGGAGGCCAGCAGGAAGTGGATCTGACCATTTTGCTTAAGGACACTTGGCCACCAATGAAAGATACTGACTGTGGGATTTCAGACAGACAGCTACATGATACACCAATCTAAATCAAATTATATTTAATATCACATCTCACTTTCAGCCTCATTACACAGCATTAGAAATGTTAGAGAAATGGCTCATTTTTAATGAGAAGATTTCTTTTAAGCGTTTTAGCTACCTGTGTAAACTCACAGATCTTAAAGATGCATAGGGATGTGACTTCTCAGCATGTCAAAGCTACATTACATAGAACCAGTTTCTTGGATGTGTTGCTTTTCTTTGTCTTATATGACAGTAAACTCAATACCTTACCCTAACTTAAAGAAGTCACCTTGGACTGGAAAAGTATTGCGGGCATTTTTTGGTGCTAAATAATAAATATTATGGATTGAGAAAATAATTGGCAGATTAATTGTAACGACAGCACTTAATTAGTCGCAGCCTGTATTCACACCAGTTCCTGAGAAGCCAAGATCAACTGTGTGGGTGTGGCTGGCCTTTTTATTGACTACTCCAAACAGTTGGAGAAACCAAATTGCCTTAAAAGAAAATCAAAGGAAAGTGATTTTTAAGACAAGTATAAAAATGTGAACATGTTGTCTACCTGTTGAGCTTAAGGACCAAGTGATGTTGAGGTTGAAGTTGTTTGAGGCATTGATGGACATGTCGAGGTTCTTGCTCGCCTGCATAAAAAAGAAACGGGTTACTGAGCTGAACATAAAAAGGCGTGTGGACGAACTGATTCGCAACACAAAGCAAATTCTTGTTGCTTTAGTTTCTTGGTTTATTTATTGACTCCTGGGGTAATGTTGTTGGACACTTTACTTATTTTCCTTCAGGTCTGCTGACCTTATGCACTTTCTCGTATACATTCATGAAGTACAACAGAATTCTTTGTTAAAATATTTTAAACTGAAGCCGACTGGCCTTCACCTCAACTTGAGCCACCTAGAGCGAATTCAAATCTGCTGACCTCTTCTTTCACCGAGTCATTCCATTGATTTTGTCCGCAATCCTGCCTCAGAATTTATTCTTTACAGTACATTTACATTTAGCTGACGCTTTTATCCAAAGCGACTTACAATTGCTATACATGTCAGAGGTCACACGCCTCTGGAGCAACGAGGGGTTAAGTGTCTTGCTCAGGGACACAATGGTGGATGTCTCACAATGGGAATTGAACCCAGGTCTCCTACACCAAAGGCAGGTATCTTATCAAGCATCTTATCTATGCGCCATCACCACCCACAGTATCTCAACACACCTTTTAGGCACAGAAGGAAAAACAGGTTTGATAAAACTCAAGAATTTACATGCATCTCACTGTCGACAGCAGATTCCTGCATTAAGAGAAAAATGTTATACGGCTTCTATAAAAAGAACAACATTGGGGCATCATGGTGATCAAATTGTCTATGTTGCGTATCAAGTAACCACAACGTTCCCTGTTCATTTTCAGCCACGGGCCTTTGTCTCATACTATTATAGTGTCTCTGTTCCCGTCTTTACTGTCCATTATCTAATAAATGTTTACATTTTTAAAATGAAAAACAAGTCCAACTATCTGTCCTTTGATGTTTACATCTTAAGTGTGTGTCACAAATATGAAAAACGCAATACATCCTGTTTACACTCTAAATTAAATATAACGAGGAGCAAAACTTATCACTCAACCTTGTGTGCCTTCGACTGCATGCGTTACCTGTTCAGGTGTAGCCATGAAGTTGATGGCGGTGTAGTATCGGTCATCTTCTTGAAGCAAACTGAAGGTGAACTGGTAATCGATCAACAGGTTGTCTAGGCAGTGGAGAGAGAGAGAGAGAGACAGAAAGAGACATATTTAAAAAAAAAAAATACAGATTAAAACAAAAACATCCAACAATTCAAATTGCTTGTAATCATCCATAGATAATATTTAATGCACTTCTTTGTTTCATTTTTTGTATATTGCGACCGCCTTTGATCTCACTCACTTTCCCTGTAAGAATGCGATTCCAAAGAAAAGCTACATTCCAGCAACTTTTATTGATGACACCATCAAGCACAGACAGATTTATGAAAGGAATAACATGGGAGTCGATATTCAATTAGACGAATAAGATCTCAATCAGGGACAAAATAAAGATGGTGAGCTATGTGTGCATGGGCACATACATCCAGATGTTTTATACATATGAACATGAGCGTTCACCAGGACGCCATGTTCTTAGACAAGGTCCAATCAATAAAACATGAGTGAGAGTCTAAATAATCACTCTCTTAAAGATTTAATGATGTCTAAAAGCGGCTCCTGGAAGCAGCTCTTTGTCAGAAAGACAATGGCCAACGAATAGAGGGAATCACAGTGATTCAACATCTGGACAGACAGCAGGAGGCACCTTGGGTCACCTTGCCTGCCAGCCTGATGTGGGAGGAAAGGAGGGGAGGAAGGAACACAAAGGAGGAGAAGAGGGAAAAGAGGGAATAAGGAGCGAAATCAGCTATGTGGCCATGAAAGGATAACGGGGATGAGAGAATATTTTTTAAGATAATCAGTGTGACTGCTGAGTGCTAACCCTTCAGGGTACTCCAGGTGTGTGTGTATGTTTGATGTCTGCAACCAAGGGCAGCTCAGGTTAAAACAGACTCCGGAAAGATGAAATATTTGCGCACTGTGGTTCCTGTTTTCATAGCACCAAAACTATCATAGGAAATGTCTTGACAAAACGCATTGCAAAACACAATTATTCCAAGACTCAACCAACTAAAGGAACAGCTTTGCTTTGCATTTCTGTGCCTGGTTGCAGCAGAGTAATCAAGGCCCAACCTGACATAAGGCATCCTGTAAATTAAAAAACTGACCTGTCAACCTTCCACACAATGGTGATGGAAAGTGTGCTCTCTAAATCTGTATTAATAATGTTAACAATGACTTTATCTATGTAGTACTTTATATATGTAGTGCTTTATAAAAAGACATAAAATCAATAACACCAACCGTTTACTGAAGAGTAGCCGATGAGACGACGCTACAAATGCTACCCTAGATGCTCTGTTCCATTCTGTTCCACCATTATTTCAGTTATCATTTGCCATCATAGAGCAAGATTGCAAACATATGGTATTCAGCTTTAATGAGATGCAGGACTTGCTACAACGTGCTACTTTTATTCAAGTAAAAGATACTGAATACTTCATCCACCACTGCTCATGGGTAACGTGCCTATAACTACACTTCCCTTGCTAATAGAAATGGAGACATTCAAATACCTGCATTCATTTTCTCATATTAATTATATTGTTGTAGAAGGTTTTTAAAAGTGCATTGTCTATGAAGATTCTCAGTCATCCAGGTTATAGTTATCCAACGAAGGTTAAAATCAAGGGCAACTGGACTTGGATGAAGATACTGGAAGACATTTTGTCCCTCATCCAAAGGACTTCTTCAGTTCTGACTGACTGGCAGGGAAACTCAGCTATTTAACCTCAGGGCGTAGACCCCCTCCTCTGTTCAACGCCACCACTTATCCCCCACTTACAATGCTGTCCTTTCATCACTTCCCAGGAAACTCAACAAACGTAACCTATTGGCCTCAGGTGAAGATACCAACGATGGTCGTTCAGTCTTGGCCACAGGTAGTCCTAACGACTGTAACGACTGTCGTCACAGCAACAAGGAACACTAACGAACCAGCGGTATCGATGACCCGGGCCAACGACCCCACTGAGGTTAAATAGCTGAGTTTCCCTGCCAGTCAAAAGTCCTTTGGATGAGGGACGAAACGTCTTCCAGTATCTTCAACCAAGTCCAGTTGCCCTTGACTTTAACCTTCGTTGGATAAAAGTGCGTTATTACAATTCTGTAATGACAGCGACAAAACACATACTGTCTTTAATGTGGACTGGTGACATCTAGGGCTGAACTCTAATTGTGATTATTTTTGACTGATAGTGCACTCGGGATATGATTTGAAATACTAGGGGAAAGATCATTTTTATGTCATTCTCATTCTCTTTTAAAATTATGTTAAAATGATTTTCGGTGTGATTTTTGCAGGGATCTGTACCAGTTTCTAGAATATTTCATTTAAAATGGTATTTTGACAAATATCACCTTTAACAAATATTGAGCCTGTTTCGGTTAACTATTCAGCCCTACTGACATCTAAACAATGCACAATATGTTTAGTAAGGTCAGTTTTGGTGGTAATAGCAATCCATTGATCCAATTGATGCATCACTGCCTAACATTTAGCTCTTTTTAGCTCCACAGAAGAGCTGCTCAGAAGTCAAATGGTGAGCAGACAGACATGTCAAACTGTATGAATCCGGTGCTGTTACAGGTAAATATGTTGCTGTCTAACACTGAGTGGCAGCACTCAGCTTTTCAACTTACAGAGCAGAAAAACTTTGTGTCACACACTGTGGAGAAAGACATGTTTAGTTATCACCTTCCTTTCAGCTGTACAATCCCGGGGCGTCACCAAGACGAAAGCAAATTATGTTTGACAAACACCCTTGTTTTGTTCTGCCTTCATGGCAAGTTAGCCCGAACAGCAGATATCATCAGATCAAAGACAATATTTTTTCCTAACATCTCACTCCCTCCCTCCCTCCCTCACAGGCAGGCAGACGTGCACTGCTGCTGCTCAGTTGTTTATCCCAAAAGGGTCGTCAGTACAACTTCAGAGTATTTGGGTTTTCTTATACTTTGTAAAGGGGAAAAGGAGTTGTGTGGTTGCTTGTGCAGTATGTTTGTATATTCACCTCCCAATGCATCCAGAATGTACACATCTGTACACGTGCAGTATCTACCCATCTACCTGCTGATGCATCTGTGTTTGAGAGTGTTTACAGGTGTGTATGTGCCTGCTTAGTGAACCAAACAAACTGACAGTACAGCACAACAAAAACTTACACTAGTCCCTCTGTGCGTTTTCAATGTTTGATTGCAAGGCTTTTGGGAACAAGAGCATCAGCCAGGTTTAAAAGTTCATCTCAGCTAATTCTCCCATCTGAGAAATCTGACAGCACTTTCACTTAACCAGTCTCAATTACACGCATACATATGCGAATTCTCACTCTGGATTAATCGTATCAAGGTATCACCAAAGGTATTAACGATCCCCAGAAGAACTGAAATAGAAATAGTCCATGCCAATTTCTCAAGTTCACAGATGGGTGATCTTATTACCATAATATGTAAGCTGATTCAGCCAATATGAAACAAAACACTGATGTTGGGGAAAGAGACGACAGAAGCCCTCAGCCGGAACGTAATCGGATATTCCAGCAGTCTGCTTCGAACAGAAATACAAAACAAGCGTGAACTCACCTACAATGTCAGTTTGTCAGAACCTCTTGCTGAAGTTTCATTTAATTCTTGTTAACAACTCATTATTCCCCATTTGCAACACCTGCCTGATGGAGCGCAGGTTAGACGTTACAACATCACCTCGCTGAGAAAACAAGTTAGAACCAAGGGAGTAAAACACAAGGACAACCCAGATTCACAATCAGTCCTAAATGGAGGTCAAGGTAACCTGCAGGTAATGTATGCATGAGGTCAGGTGACATCATATTAGAAACTCACTGTTCCTTAACAATACGATGATCTGAGGGACGGCTGGTCACAAAGTTTGCAATCACAAGTCTCTCAACTGGAGACTATTCAATATAAAGTACGAAACTAAGACACAGCCAATGTGTACGTTTCTTCTATCTGGTGTGTGTGTGGGTGTCACATACTGTATTAACATGTATCTGTAAACGCTCACTGAAACTTACTCAAACTGATCTAAAATCTGAAGATTTAATAGTTTGTCAGGGTAACTATTGAATTTCAAAAAAAGTTTTGGGTGCGATAGGACCAATTATTCGCATAGGCGTCCAGACGGACTGCCTGTCAGCAAATATTGAGGCATCCTGGACTGATGCCAGATCGTGGTCTAATGAACGGCCTTAGGCCAGGAACGTTGTTGACTGCTGATCACTGTCATGAGACTACTCTGAGGTCTGAATTGGGCCCAACATTCACTAGCTTTTTTTATTGCTCTTCATCTTTGATATCATTTTACCACTATGAGAAGAAATCTAATCACATCTAGAAGAAATTGGGGACATGACACACCTCTTTGCGTCTCTCCATTTAGATTTCGGACATGACATTACTCAGTCCTATTTTGTGCTATCCATCACTAATTGTCGTTTTAATTGCAACTGTGAGGCTGTCAGTAAACATTGGAGCCACTTTGGCCTGACTAAGCTTTCCCAACAGGCCTGAGGGCAGCAAACGGCGATGACTCTAGACTGACTGGTGTTAGCTGGTAATTCAACTGAATGCTGGTCTCCCAGTGGAAGTGGTGGGCCACTTTGTGGCCGTCCCTAATTAGACATCCCTTGTAGCTGACTGTGATGGGATATGACAGTGGTTCATTAAAGCGTTGTCCTGGTAATACATGCTCATAAATGCTGGCCTGACTGGGGGCAAACTCATTAAATAGCAAAGTTGCTTTTCATCAATTGACTGGTGGTTCAATATGACAGTGTTAACTGAACCAAAGCATCATCCCAGAGTGAGATGAGAAACGCTGCCATCCATAGCTGGACACTCACTTTTTTTCAGTCTGATGAAAACGTTTCACCAACATGAATTTCAGAAGAAGTTTTTAAGTGTGACACAATTGCAGTATGTTCCAATGAAGCCAACTACAGTTGTCAGATGTAGTGATTAAATGATAAAGCATACATTTTCCACTTATTATCATCATCATCAATTAATCCCCAAACCAGATAGTTTTGTCACACACATACAGTAAAAGATCAAAGGAGGCCCTGGGTATCAGTTATCAGTTTGTCCTCTCCAGAATAACGCTGAATTTGTCATTTGGTTTTTTTTACTTTGGATGTTGTCTTAACAGGCAACCACATATGGCATTCAGGGGGAAAAAAAAAAAAAAAAGACTGTCCTGACTCAACAGCAAAATGAGGAATAATAATAACTTTATTTATATAGCACTTTTCAAAAAGTTACAAAGTGCTGTACAGTAAAACAACATGACCCATAAAAATCAGCATTAAATAATACAATAACAGCAATAATATAATGTTTATAAAAACGAGATTCAAAAGAGGCCACTGAGTTTCTCTGGGCAGGGAGTTCCACAGCTATGGGGCCCCAACAGCAAAGGATCGGTCACCTTTAGTGACAAGACGAGACTGTGGAATCATTAGTAGAGCCCTGCCAGAGGATCTCAGGCAACGGTCCAGCTTGTAGGGAGTTATCAAAGATGTAGGCAGGAGCCTGGGCGTTCAGGGCTTTAAAAACAAGTAGTAACATCTTGAAATCAATTCTAAAACTCACAGGTAACCAGTGAAGGGCGGTGCGGATTGGTTTGATGAAGCCTGGCTGGAGCATTTTGAATGAGCTGTAATCTATGAATATTTCCCTTTATTATAACTGGTATTAGACCAGAATACAGAGCATTGCAGTAGTCGAGTCTTAAGGAAATGAAGAAATGGATGGAGTCAGCAGAGGAGAGAAATGTTCTAATCTTAGTTAGCCGTCTCAGCTGGATAAAACAGGACTGCACTACTTCTGTCACCTGAGCATCAAAAGACAGAGCTCTGAGTCAAAAATGACACTAAGGTTGTGAGCTTTTTTCTGAATGTTATCTGAGAAAACAGACTAAAAGATGAAGAAAATGCTCACCACAAACAAACAAATAAATGGACCAACCTAAAAGTTTTTGATTGATATAGAGCGAGAGCGATAAAATAGAGAGATGATAGATGGATGGATGGATACGTATATATAATGTTTTCTCTAACTTTGATGGTTGGGTTTGACGGCAGTTCTCCTTACATGTAGCACTGACAAATAACCTATTTTATTGTTCAGGTAGAAGGCCTTGTTAAGAGCACTGCATCATTGGTTTGGCCTAATAAGGATTTGTTAGTGACAAAGATAATGAAACACCAGCTTGATTATTTAATATATGCAGTCTCACCAGACTGTGGCTGAAACGCTCTTTGATCAGATATATCTGAAATAACAGTGTTTCACTATAACATGCGACTCCTCACTCTGAAATGTCAGACTCAGGCTTGAATCCAAAACACATAGCTGTTAGCAGTGCAAACGAGTAAACATACACTTCACAGTCCATGACTACTGTTCAATGAGTCTGATTACAACTGACTGAAATAGTAACTCTATACAAATGGGTCAAAGAAAAAGAAAGGCAACAGGGAGAGAAGGGAAGATGTCAAGCGGCTGGACTTGTTATGATTTTCAGCTGTTCATCTTTGAGTGGTTGTTTGGTTTAGATAATGGCTTTGTCTTCTGAGGAGTTTATGCCGAACCTCTCTCTCTGGTCTTTTGGTTCCCTGTAAGTGTGTAATAATGCTGGGCAAGGATTGCATTGGTGCCATCTAGTGCCTTCAAACTTCAGTCCTGAATCCAGCAGGAGGGTAAAAGCATGCCGTCCATGAATTGTAAAATTAAAATTTTTCCACCCCAAAAGGAAACATCACTAAATTTAGGCAGTGCTTGAAGTGCTTGCACTATCCTCAACCTTAAGGTGAAACTACTAAATATTATAACATTAATGACTTTGAGCATTAAATACTTAAGTTTCTTGCATTCTGGAGACATTTTCTGCACCAGTTTGGTGGAAATGTCTATTTATATGAGGGAAACAAAATTAAGGTGGCAGGTGACAACTCAAAATATAATGTAATTTAATGCAGTAATCAGCTTTGGGAGAATGCATTTTTTTTCTTCTATATTTCAATTGCATTACATGTTTTCTTAATGTCCATTGTTTAATTTGTTATTGAACATTTCCTGTTGCTGTTTTTCAGAACATTTTTAACAAAAGCTTTCAAAAAGTGATGGAGACATTATGATTCTGACGTGGCCCCAGCATCCCCAGTGAAAATGACACCTATCTAATAATATATTCAATATATTTAAATGCCCCGCCCCATCCAGGCCGTGATTGGTCGGTTCACGACAAGTGACATCGACGAGCTACATTCAGCACACGGTTGCTTGAGAGGCACCCGAGCTTCTCTTCCCCCTCGTCTCTCTCCGCCGACAGAGATTAGCGGGCAGGCCAGAGAACCTGATATGAAGAGGGAGGAGGGGAGTACCGGCAGCTTGGGTGAAGTCCCGGTACGCAAGAAAACGTCCCGGTGCATATCGCCCCACTTCAAGCACTGACTTTAGGTAATCTCACATGTTCAAACATATTTCTAGCCTTTACAGTAAGTTGTTCATGTTTCCAAATGTTAGCTGGATTGTTACAGACCATTAAAATACCAAATGTCATGTCTGTAACTGACTGCTGTGTCTCTTTAATCGGAAGAAGGAAAGAAACATGGCATTTTAAGATAAAAGCCATGAAGCCATGAAATTGAACCCATGTTACATGTCTTCAATCAAATTGTTGAACAGAAGTTGTTTTTGGGATCAAAGGTATATTTGAGGTGACCAGTGCAATCTGTGGCATGACTCCTCTGATTGCTCTGTCCTTTCGAGCCTCCCTCATCGAAACAATGATAGCCCCCCACTCAAGCTAGAGGGCTATTGACATTGACAGGACTTGAACTTTATTCTAGCATGTTATATTAAAACTGATGATGGCAATTCATAAAGTGAATGCGCGTATGTATTTGTGTAAAAGTGTGTGAGAGAGATGCAGAGGAGTATGTGAGTGAGCGTGTGCCACAAAACATCTGTTTTGACTACGGCATTCCTCCTCCGTCTGCCCTTTAAAAGGAAAACCAGCAATTTGTTGCAAATGAGGTAAAAGTCAATGTGATCCCTGCTAGCATCTGGAAAGAGGAAAACAAAGTTGTATACAGAAACACTTTCTCTCTCTTTTTATCCATCTCCCCTCTCCTAAAAGTAGGAAAATCTAACCAACTGCAACACAAAGAAAAATACAAATATTAGTGCGTGTGATGGTGACAGATAGTGTGACATTTGTGCACTCAATTGTGTCCATCTGTGAGTTGTTCCAAGCACTGCTTTGCCAAAATAGTGTTTAATACTCTGCTTTGTTATCATAGCCTCCTTGAAGCTCCTAAAAATGTACTGAGTGGTTTTTTTTTCTCCTTTAGATAAATGTTGGCACGAATATGAATGTTTGGAACACAGTAAGCGTATGGCTCAACAGCAGAAATGTGGATTATTCTGAAGGAGTAGTTAAAAATGCTTCTGTGGACAGTTTGTGGACACTTGAACGCTTTAAGAGTTAATTTACAAAAACAGATAAACGCCATTCTAAACATGAATAAACTGACACCAGTTTGATTTATATTGATATATTGAGCGCACAAAAACTGGACATGGTTACTTTTCTGCCGTAAGCACCGTTTAACTGAGATGATTTCTGAAGTTCAGCAAGTCAATTTTATTTAATGATCTTAAGCATCAACTGTAGCCATTTTAAGTCAGAAAGGCTAACGTGGTTAGCATCTGCTTTCTGGCTACCTTTCTTCCCTGGCTATATAAATGATAATTACAGGGCACATTGTGTCCAGGAACAGACTTCAACTGTGTGTGTGTGTGTGGACCAGGGAGGAGAGGGAGACTCAGGTGTACTGGAGGCATGATACTTACAATAACATGTTCCTCGGAGAGGGTTACCAAGGTAGCGGTTCTCTGAGTCACATCTGGAACAACACAGGAAAGGAGAGAGGGAAAGAAGAAGAAGAGAGAGACAGAATATATGCATTAGTATTCAACGAGGGTTGAGTTTATACAAAGACAAATGTTTGTGTTATAGAGCGTGTGGTTGTGTGTGTGTTATGTGGGCCCTTGCTGCAGGTGTTGTCTTCCCCCACCTCTTGGCGAGGTGATTTCCCTTGACAGTCCTGTCTAGCCAAAGCTACTCTCTTTTTCCCCATGGACACACACACTCACACAAACACACACGTGTGCACACAGAACACCTTGAACTGTTACTGTGTTAGAGAGAGAGTACTATAGCTCATGTATGCTGGATCGTGCTATCCACCAGAAGTACAGCGGAGCATCTGCAAGAGCACCAGAGGGCCTCCAGCTAAAATTTCTGAAAAAGGCTGAAAAGTATTGATGAATTGTATGCAGAAGAAAACTCCACAAAATCAAGCTTTTCAACATCAAACAATCCCTCCCCGTATGCTTGAATGGTGGCACTGAAAAGTTTAAAGCTGCTCTTTCATGGAGGACGGCAGCTGTATCGAGCTTGGATTCATAGCGGTAACAATGGATTCCGATGGAGACATAGTAATGGCAAACAAATGTATCAAAAACTGACTACAAAGTCTATACTGTATAAACTCCACTTTTCTGATGTTGAGCCACATGCTCAGTATAGAGAGGCTATGAAATATGAACTGTGCCCTGAATTACACATTTGTCCATTTAAAAAATAATTTAGTCCGTCAAGAAAGTTTCAGTTTGTCGTAAAACAATAACGTTACATTTAGTTTTGTGTGAAAACCGTTCAATGAACTACATCTCTCGTCTCGCATAACATACGTAGCTAGCGTTCATTGCTTGGTTGCTGCTAGCTAGATAACTTAGCTATGTTCCACGCAGAAATGTGTCACCTGGTGTGTTTAATCCAACAACTCTCAGTCCTTGTATCTCCGCATCTACACATGTAAGTTCTTTGACGTTAGCTTCAGTAATGTTAGCTTCAGTCATCGCGAGAAAAAGTTACGCCGTCACATAGGCGACTTTTGGGTTTGTGGTCTTTATAATTATGTATTTTCACAGTCTTATACCTCAACAGTTTTACATCAAATTGAGACTTTGACTTTTAAATGTATTTTTTAAATTGACCATCATGTGTATAATTCAGAGCACAATTCAAACGGGTTCAAAAAATTCACTTGCCATTGACTACCGTACATATATTTCCCGAAGTAAAGGGGAGGGACTCAGGCTCTCTATGTCCAATCAGTATTTGCCAATATATTGCTATATACAACACATACTTAGATTTAGAGCTTCAGAGCTATACACAGGCAATAGGGCAGCACAGAAGTATAGAAGTAGTAAAAATATAAGGCCATAGATAGTTAAGATAGAATAAGACAAATGTTTAGTGCAGGATTCCTGTATGGTAGTTTGCTTTGTATTCATCTCTTCCATTCAGATGTTTTTTTTATCTGTTCAGATTGACATTAATAAATACTGCTTAGTGGGAAATAAAACAGGAAACATACTTTTGATAATGGCAAGAGCAAAACACCATGTCATTTAAGTTTAAACGCAACAATCACTGTTCCTTATGGACATGTTCAAAAAAATGTTTATCATGCCCCTGCCAGTCGCTGTTGTCAAAAAAGGATCTACTCAGCTTTCATTAGCCTTTCATTGTGACATTTAAGCCATTAGGCTGTTATTCACAGTGACCAAATAGAGGCTGACTGTATTTTAAAAAGAAACATTTATTGATGGGCAGTAATTGGCTGTGGTTGAAAGTTGTGACCTTTACGTTAAGGGAAAGTTTATAATGACCAGTAAGCTCCGCCGCAACACAATTAGGTAAAAAAAAAACAATTGATTTTTCCGGTAGAAATCTAATGAATTTTCAAAATACATAATGGGATTTGTGTGGGTTTGGAATGGCCCTGTGGTCCAGGAACATCAGGGCACTTAAGGATAATGTTCATTTCAACACTCAACACAAAAAGTAATTAAAGAAAAATATCAGGGGTGCAGGGTTTTTTTCCCCAGTTATCATCAAGAAATGATGTGCATACGTTTCAGGCCATTAAAGTGTCACATGGATGACGTGTACCTTAAGTAATTCAGACCACAGATAGGAAAATTATTGCCTGGCAGTTGAGAACAAAAGCCAGCGTTATTAAACTTCCACTGCGGTCCGAATGGAAAAGAAATGTTAAAAAATGATAAGATGACCAACTGTAATTGTTATTATAATGTCAAGGCTTTTAACATGTCTTTAAAGTGCTTTTGCATCACTGTGATGGAATGATATAAATCATATTGTATGATATGTGTGTGTGTGTGAGACTCGGTGGCTCTGTATGACATTCATCTGGAAGTCTTTAAAAAGAAAAACAAAAAGAGTGTTTATTGACATTGCCAAAGCTTGATGAAATTCTGTATCGTAGCCATATAGAAAAAAGAAACCCTGCTGGTTATCAAACCCATATGCAGCTGGTATTTGACAAGCTTTACTAAATATGGACAATAAATCTTCCAACGCACCACACAGTCCGCACACTGTTTCCACAATGTAACAGAGAAAGGGCAGGACGATTCAGAAAGACAAAGCAAGGTACTGTACGGTAGGTTGGGGAGAGAACAGAGAGAAAAAAAGAGGAATAAGTGAACAAGAACAAGAGGGCAGGTAAGGTTTACAGCCTGAATGTTTGTGAATTCTCTTGTAGCGCTGCAGCAGGTCAGGTCACAGAGCAGCGTTGGATATTGAATGTTTAATTTTTCTACTATAAGCCCTGGCCAAGGACGAGGCCTTAAACCACGGCCGCCTCACAGATCTTCCAATCGGAATCAGGAGTTCAGACCGACAATGAAACAAACATAGAAGCTCCCTGATACTTCTGGTCTCATAGTAGTGTGTGAATCACTTTAACAGACCACTTGACATCTACACCAATATTGAAAACTACAGAATGGCTGGTTTCAAGAAGCTGAAAGTGTTTTCATTTTGGTAGCACTTATTGGTTCTTATCTTACAGCTTTGATACAGAATTAGCTGGTGGGTATGAAAACAATGGCAGATAAAAGATGTGAAGATTCTCAGTCATCCAGGTCAGAGTTGTCCAAGGAGACTTGGTTGAAGATACTCGAAGATGTATCGCCTCTCATATAAGAGGCTTCTTCAGTTCTAATTCACTGGCAGGGAATCCCAGGTATTTAACCTTTATCAAGGCGATGGATACCGTTTGGTTTGTTAGTAATCCTGTTGTGACGACAGTCGTTATGGTCATTAGAGTCACTTGAGGCCAAGTGTGGACGACTGACGTTGGCACTGTCATATGAGGCCAGACATGAGTGTTTGTTCAGCCTCCTGGGAAGGGATGAAAGGACATCATTGTGGGTGGGGGTTAAGTGGCGTCGCAGAACTCAAGAACTCATCCCCTGTTGAGAGGTGGTCTCTGTATTTTGGTGTGGATTGCTTATTTCATTCTTCTTTCAAACCAAACCAGATTAAAAGACATACTTTTCAGTAACTCATTAGAAGAGCAAAACAGTGAATTTATCCTACTAATTTTCTTTGTATTAAAGCCTGGTATATCGTATTCCTCTGGGCCTCAAAACTCCAACAATGATTAAAACTCATCACCGAGACACACTGTTACACCTGGGTGATGTGTTCCTTCATTAACATGAACACACAATGTAGTTTATATTGACTCAAACCCACACACCGTCATGCTGCCCCAAATACTCACTAGAGGACCAAATACAGAGTAATTTACTGCTGAAAAGGTCCAACAAATGAAAAATTTCCTCTCTCGTTTTGAGTCACCAATTGCAAACCCCCTGCAGTGCCCAGTGGTTTTCTGAGGAAAGAAGACAAGAAAAGAAAAAAAAGGAAGAAAGGTGGACTGCCCTTCAGAAGTGGAGAAGTGATGCTAAAGAGAGGATGAAAGAGGCTTATTAAATGAACAGCTTGAGATCCACAGAAGAGACTTTGAGAGAGAGCAGCGTCATCTCAAGAGGACTCTGTGGCTTTAAAAGCTTTGGAGTCGCTTCCAGACGACTGCCACAAATGAGTGCATCGAGCACTAAGCCTGTTTCCGCACAAGAAGATTCATCGTTATAAATGTGATGTCATAAATTGCCTAACGCCCTCTAAGGAGGCAAATATGATCTAAAAAATACTATCAGATATTTTTAAGTTGTAGTCATCTAACTATAAAGGAAGGACGCTTTCTCGGTCATCCTTCACACTTGACGTGTGTATTGCTGTGGATGCAATGAATTGCAGTGTCGAATTTGGTGCAATTTAGCGAGATGGTGGCGCTACGACAACAAACTTTATGTTGTAACTTAAACTGCAAGTCTCAGGAAAAAAATGGGTTCAGAACAATATGTCCATATAAGCCACCTCAATTTGCATCTAGATCAATTTTACACCATTTTGAATTTTGGCCACTCCTTCTATACATTTTGAACAAATCCTCACCAAATTTTACTGGATTAAGCCGGAAAAAGTTACAGTATATTTTAGGATTGTTGATATATAGATTTGTTAAAGCCACACATTCTGAATGGCCATAGCCCCCAAAATCGGTCCCTGCAGCAATCGCGGGAGCCAAGCGATCGGCCTTTTCTGAAAGGGCATGGGAGGACCCAGGGGAAGTGCAGTGTAGAGTGTGAATTCGATGGGACGAGCGGTTCCTGAGAAAGGTGCAAGAAGCAATTCGAGAAACAAAACAATCATCCACTTCCGAACGGGCAAATATATCAAATGTACAATTAAGCTAGTAATATAACTTATTTCCACCTACAAAACATTATTGCCACAGACGAGAAGGATAAGCAGACTTGCATGAGGCTAAGTAAGGGGCGAGGATGAGCTATTTTCTCTCTTGGGGGACACTTAAGTCCTGGACACAGAGCTCCAACAAAAAGGGGACGGACACTTAAGCTGCTTACAACAACCTAATGGGGAAAAGATAAGGGCCACACAGGACTGGATTGCCTCATCACTTAAAACAGACTCTGACTCAGCTACACAAGCAAAGACACCCCCATACACACGCATTCAAATGACAAGTATTTTGCTCTGCTTGCTGTTCCTGTAAACTCCTGCTAAGATAAACAAATATGAGATTAAAGGTCACGATGATATTGGTCCTGTCTCTGTGTGTGGATATTACTTTTGGCTATGTGAAGGTGTTTAACTGCATTTCTATAGCCGTAAAAATGAATCAGTGTAAAACAGAAAACTACATACCGCTTAGCAACATTCAAAGTGACAAACATTCATAAGCACAAACACAGTGAAAGATGTAAATAAGCAGTCAATTAGTGGAGTTCCCTACATTTGGAGGGGAGTCCAATTAAGGATAAATCAACACAATCAAACAATCAGTCAGACAATTAAACAAGGAGGAAAACAAGCAGAAATAAAGTGAATCAGAATGGTGCAGAAGAAGAGTACACTGTCTCACTCACCTCATGCTCACACAGTAAAAGTAAATTCAGGTTAGACTTTAAATAGATTATTCATGAATGGTATAAACTGTAACTGTGACCAGCACAGCAAACTGATTTATTCAGAGTATCTGTAGCTCAGTTTGAGACCATAATCCAGCAATGTTGACCTGCCACCTTCACGCTCTGAGCTACCTGTCTGCATAACAGCTGTTACTGTACACACTTTCACTTTGGCCATGTAAACACACGGAGCACGCGCAGACACAGTGTACACTGGCTTTTGCTGTGATATGAGTCATTTTTACAGCCTGAGGATGCTGACAAGCTGTCCAGCTTTTTGTTACAGTGAAATATATCTCAGCAGCTACTGCTACTATTGATGAGTAATTTAGTTTGTAATGTTCTTTTTCCCCATGATGATCTTTAATGACTGTCTGACCTTCAGATTGCCATCAGGTTAATATATCACCGGGATCGATGGCCAATAAAATATCTTGAAAACTAAATTCTGACATGTATAACTATTGAAATTCTAATGAGCAAATTGATGACACATGACAAATAATACAAATGTGACACCTCCTTAACAACAATAACATGTATTACAAGCTTTGCTCTGATGTTTAAAATAAATAAAAACAACTTAATTTGGATGAGAAAAGAAAAAAAATTGTCCATGGTGGAATGGTCATAAATGAGATAAAATAAACAAGCTAAATGAGTCTATTGCGGCAGGTATTGATGGCTGTGAAATGTGAAAGCTGCTATCAAAAGTCTGGTCTGATTTGCATTGCTTACTTAATCTTGGTGATCAGTCACTTCACTGGTTTTAATCCGAATTTTTTACTCTTATTTACAAAACGTTCAGGTATAGCTGCTACCGGTGGTTCACAAAGTGTTTTATTTAATAGTTTATTAATAGTAATAACATGTCATCACATTAAATATGGTGAATTTTATAAACAAATTAAAATGGACTAAACATCTTCATGTCATCATAATGAAAATCTGGTTAATATGCAGTTATGTCACAACAAAGACCTGTGCCAAAATTAAACGGTTGTCATAGTCAAGCAAAGGTTTGGGAGGAACAAAAGTAGTAACATTATGAAATGCCTCATCTACAGTGAAAAACTGTCAAATGTAGCAACGGTGCCAAGAGCTCAAGACAAAACACCACTATTTTGCCAGCAAAGAGGAGCACTATAAAGGGGTGCTGTGGATTAAAAACTATTGCGGACCACTGGTTTAGACAACATTAGCAATACAGAACTTTGGCTTCTTTTTTTAAATAGGGAAAAACATATATAATTTTCCAAGTCGGGCTGAAACAAAGCATAGTACTGAAAGTCAGGTCTGTTATAATATTAAGCCCGTAATGCCAATAATAATCTGTGCACTTGTGGTTGTCAAAGTGTGTATATTTGTCTGTGTCTACAACATTAAGGTCCTGATGTGATTATGGTTGATGCGAGGGGAGGAATATTGTGAGGCACTGACTTAGCAAAAGGACAAACAAACAGTGAAGAGGGACAGACAAAGAAAGAAAGAAATGGGCTAATTTTCTTTGAATGAAGATGAAAGACAAAGACACACATATCCAGTCCGATAGACAGAGACAATATTTTCATGAGCATACACACAATAAAAGATATACAAAAGCAAAAAAAAGAAACAAAAAACTGCTTTACGTAATGGCGCCATCATTTCTGACTCTTAAGTGCACAGAGCATCCACTCATCCACACACACAGACAAAAATATGCATCCACACACCTGCTGTTACCTCAGTGTGCTTACCATCCGCCCCCGGGGGGAAATTGCTCGTTCATAATCAAAACGACAAAGAAATGGCTCTCTACTTGGCACACCATTTTGAATTGACTCAAGCAAAACAAAAAGCACTGTGACAGAGAGACATCTGACACACACAGAGAGAGAGAGAGAGAGAGAGAGAGAGAGAGAGAGAGAGAGAGAGAGAGAGAGAGAGAGAGAGAGAGAGAGGCGTGTCAGAGCAAATCAGGTGAAAGTGACTGCAGCACAGTGGCTTAGGGATGCACAAGTGATCACACACAAATACACCATTTCTGCTTTCAGTTTCTGTGGAGTCTCCACCAGAATAATGAATTATTGTGAGCGTTGAAACGAAACATTACGCATAAAAAACTGACACAAATGCCAAGTGAACAGGAGTACTAGGGGCTGCAAGGCTAACATTGACACTCAACTGCAGCTACCTATTGTTCCAGATTTGCCAATATGTTACTTGCATGATAAAATGACTTCATAATTCATTAAGACATATGTGTCAGTTAAATAGTTGTTACTATAAGTCAACTTACAACAATATGTATAGCTCTGTCAGCCATTTTCATGCAAACTGTTCTGTTTCAATCTGGCACAAGAAGATGATGTGCCCATCCCTTATCCCGCCTGCAAAGTAGTTTGTGGCTCAGTGATTTTCCCAATCGGGAAAACAGCCATTAGTGTCCACAACACCAGAGCCATTTGATTAGCTGCAAAATCAAACAAGTGAGCTGCAATTTAAAGGTCTGGAACTAAGCAAATATATTAGCTGGGTTTTGATACCAACATAAATAGCTTAAAAGTCAAATTACTCATCTTGTGTAATACACTGATTAAAGTTGACGGTAAACATGTGGAGAGAGTCTTTTAGTGTGAGGGTGAGGGGGCATGTTACCTGGCCCTCAGTTTGAGCCATGCTAATGTCAGGAGATGAGTTGAAGGTTAGATTCACTTCAAGGTTATGTTGAGGTTAGCGTAAAGCAAGAAGTGGTGAAAGGCAAAGTTTAAGTTAAGGGTCAGAAAATGTATATAATTGGTAGCAGGTATGATTCAAGATGTGTGTGTGTGTGTCAGGATGGCTACAATATTTAAAATCTACTTGTAACTCTTAACTAGCCAAATCAGTTTTACTGGTGTAACACACTGCATCAGTTTCAGCATGTCTAATATTAAAAGTGAAAGACGTCGATAGACAGATCGATACTTTGTCCCAATGGGGGAAATTTTACATGGGCTCAATCTAGACCCATCAGGGTAAATACACCAGCACACAAAAGAGAAAAATATTCTAGAGTACACAAAAATACAATAGAAATAAAGATGCACACTATGAGGAATCAATCAGGTTGTGGTGCACTTTAGTACAGCCTCTGCAACATCTGCTTGTTTTGGGCTACTGTTTAAAATTCCAGCTGACACAAGCACAAAGGAACTCTTAAACCGATTCAATTTATACTGCTGAGCTGTGTATCGTCTCTCTGACAATAACAGCTCATATTGATAAGACAAATATAGTGTAGATACACTATCTCACAAAAGTGAGTCCACCCCTCACATTTTAGCAAATATTTGATTACATCTTTTCATCTTTACATTGTAGCAAAGACATTTACATTGTAGTCATTTCTTCAGTGTTGTCACATGAAAAGATATAATCAAATATTTACAAAAATGTCTGGGGTGTACTCACTTTTGTGAGGTACTATAGGCCAATCGATACAAGGTATGCATTTAAGAAAAACAAACCAGGGTTAAAGTTTGAGCAGGATACTTAATCAATCCACATGGCAAAGCATTACATCGTATAGGCTTGACAATCCTACAGCTTTTGTTCACAAAATGTGTGGAATTTATATGTACTGGATTCTAGAGAGTTTTCCCCCAATGTTTGATTGTTCTACAAATGAAAGAAACTAATCAAACTCAAACAATTAAATGTAACAAAGTGAAATCTAACGCTCTCTCTACTGAGGTAACAACTTCCAGAAAGAGCACTGAGAAATTATATCTGACTCTAAATACATAAATTAATAACTGTACTATCACACAATGGGAGTTAATATATAATATGTATAAAATATGTGAAAATAGTCACGTGACACACGCAGTTGGAAGACAATAAAATTGGTTGAAGGTGTAATATTTACCTGTAAGCCGACAACTAACGTTAAATACAGTGTTTTCGACATATGCTTTACATGAGCGGGCTGGCCAGGTATATTTGCACCTGCCAAAGTATATTTGGCAACCCACATTAGCATCTTGCAGAGAAAAGAGAGAGAGATGTTATCTGGCATTAAGTGGTGACTTTATGAAACATACTGCTGATGGAGAAAGTCAGCAGAGACACATCCAAGGAAATAGAGACAGAGCAAGCCGGCGTGTTTGCCATGAGAGACCAGGGCCCTGGTTCAGAAAGCAGGCTTAACAAACTCTGAGTTTATCCCTGAGCTCTGGGCTCATTGAGCCTGAGGTGGGAAACTCTGAATTTTCAGTTCCAGAACAGCTGATCAGAATCAGTTCAATCAACTCTTGAGTTTGTTGAGCCAGATTTAAGCGCGTGCGTACGGATGAAAAAAAGCCATCCTCAATAAAGCTCCCATACTACGATTCACCATGGCAACGGGTAAATAAAGGCAGAGCCTCCATTTTAAATCGGGTGGAGCTAGAAATATGAATGCTGCCAACGACAGGCTCTAAAACGCAGGAGTGGAAGAAGGATCAAAGCGTTAATATTATTAGGCTACTACACAGCTTTGCTCATTCATCATTTACCAGACTGGACTTTTTTTTTTACAGCCCATTACATTCATTACATATTGTCATTACATATTTATTAAGCTGTAACCCGACGGGACAAAATGCCGGTGGCTACCTGATTATGAAAATAGGTAGGCTATAGATCAAATTTAAGACACAGTTTACTCGTGAACCTGTGATTGTAGAGTCACAGTCACGTTAGCCTATTAATTATTTTTTTTGCAGTGGAAAATGTGTTAAAGTTTTAGACGTCTATTTTACATTAATAACCTCATTTCGTATTTTATTAATGCTGTCAAAACACATTCAGACTATCAGCAGCTAATAATGAAAAAATCACATTTAAACCTTATTTAGGCCTATTTTTTTTTTTAGCTGCACCACAGTCATCCTCACTCACAAATAGTCACACTATCTCCAGTTTCATAACTGCGATAGGAATGTTCCAATAAGTGCGACTAGCCTACATAGAATATGAAAGATTACTGTTCATTCATCAGTTTTATAGGTTACATATTAAACAGTGATTACTGCAGTAATGTAGCCCACAGTAAGTGTTTTCAGTGCAACTGTCCACAGAGTCACAGCGTTATAGCCTACGTAAAGACGGACATAGATTTTATTCTGTGCTGAGGATAAATCCACAATGTGCGAAGATCTGTCCATACATCGATGACAGATTGATCATAAAAGCGGTCATGTTCAAGATCATGCTTGGGTAAAAAACTAAGCCTATTTAACCGGGATTTTAAAGTTTTTAAAGATGTAAATGCGTTCAGATATGTGCTTTGATATAAACACGATGAATGAGGAAATGAAACTGTGAGTCAGACAGCCGCCTCAGTTATTGCAGGAGGGGAGGAGTTAGAGAGAAACTGATGTAGGAGGTTAGGTTCACAGAATCGGTTGCCGGAGTTACTGATCTAGGGATTATCTGATCTCGCTCTCTGAAACAGAAAACTCAAGAGTTTCCCTCATTTTAGGCTTAACATACTCGAGACCGTGGACCTTTGTGTCGTGATTTCGGTCTTGGTTTCAGAAGCGTTACAGCCCCAAGTTTAAACAAAGAGATCAAAAACTGATTGCTTCAGTTGTCTTGCCTCATCATACTGTATCCCCCCCACTCTCACACCCGCGTACCCTTCGTCTCTGCTTTCTAGCATCGCCTGCTAGATTCATTGACGCAGCAATTTTTAGTCCGTCTCCGTGGTGTGTTGGCCCGCCAAGCCATTTAGGATATTGTAGTGCTACTGAGGTCTAGTCTGGCACAGTCAGGGCAAAACACACACACACACAATGTATTCACGCACACATTTTCTTATCATTATTCTTTCTATACTGACAACCAAAACTTAATTTTATAGTCAAACCTCCCAAAAAGTGCTGCTTAAACACATTCAGTGTCGTGCTGAAGCATCTTCTGGATGAGTTGCCATATTTGGACATCATTGTACGGCCAGGTTTATGTTATGTCTTTAGTGTTCTGTTCTCTTCATATCTTTTTATTATTCAATTGGGGATCACCTAATGATCGAGGTCCAGTAAAATAGGGGTAGTGTGGGTGTTTATCCATACTGCAGTTTCATGATAGTATACTCACAGTTGACACTGGTCTCCCTTGATGCCCTTAGTTGTACAGAAGCACTTCCCTGTGTTGACGTGGCACACGTTGGCATGGCTGTTACACTTGCATGCTGCAAAGAAAAGACAAAGGTTGAAAGAGAGAGAGAGATGTGCATCGTCTGCGTCTCTGAAATCATGTGGTTGTGTACAGAATCATTTGTTGGTGTACAGACACATTTCAGAACAGTTCTTTTAAAGCTAGGACAAGCAACAGTAGAGAAACAAGCAAGAGGGGGGCTGTGTGGTGAGAAGAAGTTACTGAAAAAGTTTGAGGAAGAGTGTAATGAGGAGACGACGGAGAAAGAAGGATAGAAAAGGTCAAATCACACATTTTCCGAGAAACACAAAGCAGCGTATAGCGCTGAGTCATTCCCACTCTGCACTAACAGGTGTTACGTTCCTGATTGAAATGTTGTATCTTGTTTCCCTGTTCTTGGGCAAACTTTATGCACCTAATCTTAAAAAGAATCATTATTTCAGCAATGTGATGGATATCCTTTTCAAACTGTTTAGGCAGAAATAGTTTCTAGGCAACATAAGGACACCACGGAAGATGCATTATTTCCAAGCACTTTTTAATGAAATTCAAGTGCCCGTTGAAGTTTACATTTTGTTCCAGTCTGTCTTTAAATGATATTAGCATGGTGAATGTAAATCCTATACTCACTCTATATTAGCTCTACCAACTCCTGAGGGAAATATCGGGCTCTTTAGTTGCTAAATGCGACACTATGTTCAATTGCTAGTCTCTAGTGTACTAGTCTGTGTGCTGGTCAGGTGGTGTACAGTGGGTTTAATAGCATTAAGAGCTTTTTTCACTGAAAGCAACCAGAACAGTAAAGTTGTGGACCAACAGCTAAACAATAAAGCTCAAAAGCCAAGAGGAGCTGCAGATTAGAAGTTATAATTCTATGTAGGTTCATCACTACCAGAGACCCCATTGTCACTTGATAAATCATTATAAAAATATCAATTATAACTGTTTTAAGGGCCACCCTGATAACAAACTGAATATTTGTAGCCATGAGACTCTCTCTCTCTCTCTCTCTCTCTCTCTCTCGACAAACAGCAAAATGATCAGTGCGCTTCATTTTGTGGAGTGTAAAGTTCTGTCTCTAAGGGATGCCAGTGTGGCTGTAGACCTGTGTTTCCTTTATCAAGGTAACTGCCGAGTCAAAGGCACAACTGAACATGAATAAGACACAGAAATAACTCAGCAATTATGTTGTAACTAGGGAACTAAAAAGTCTCGGTACTGAAGGCCAAATGTCAA
This sequence comes from Micropterus dolomieu, assembly GCF_021292245.1. Lineage (NCBI taxonomy): Eukaryota > Metazoa > Chordata > Actinopteri > Centrarchiformes > Centrarchidae > Micropterus > Micropterus dolomieu. The sequence continues at coordinate 2,413,280 of NC_060161.1, forward strand.
AATACAATATCGGCAGTGTACCAGGTAAAAGAAAAAACATGGTAATAGGCTGTTTTATCAACATCAGACCTGGGATGTAATCATGCAAGATGGAAAACTTCTGGAACAGTTAGAACTTCATGAGGTGAAATTTGTTTTATCGTACTTCTGATTAGAGTCACGGATAGAGAGGCTTTTTTTTTTTGGGGTGAGTCTAATCTTTTTTAATCATTTTGTTATGTAAAAGCAGAACAAGATGTAGCCGGATGATTCACATTGAGCCAAGCCTGTAATTTAGACACTAAATCACTTCTGCATGGAGTGACTAATGGTAGAGACAAACAAGAACGTTCTCTATACCCTTGTGTTATGGTGTGTACGCCCACGCTTTCCTGTGTCCCTCTCCGGCTGAATTGACTTTGTGCTTTGTTCTTATTCTTTCCAATTGGCACAGAGACAGGCCCTGTAATAAAACAGTGGTGCGCTCAGGTCAAGGTAAAGCCAAGGCACCAACAGATAATGAGAGGGAAACAACCTCTTCTATCCCTTCTCCTCCTCTGTCTGGAAATAGGGTCTGATTTGATCGCTTACAAAGAACAAAAACAACGTAGCAGATATAAACGCTGCTTTAAATATTTAGATTTTTGAACACACAGAAGGACAGCAGAAAAACAAGGTTGCGCAGCAGGCCATCTAAATGTCAGTCGGCTTAAAGTCGAATTGACGTTGTTCCACAGACACTGACAGCAGAGGCGGCAACAATAACAAAATGCAATTTCAGTCTATTACTCGAAATTAAATTGATCCGTCACCAAGAAAGTAAACCTTTTCAGAGATGCACACTGAAGTGTAAGGGCTTGGAGATAAGAGTCTAAACAAAAAGTGGCTTTTAGACTTGAGATAATAGACAAATCACAGGTGTGTTAGTGCAAGCTCGGGTCACCCTGCTGTTCATACAATATTGATTTAGTAGGCAGCCAACACGTGCATAGAAAAGGACACAGCTAGGAGAAATGTGCGGTCACGCAATACAGATTTTGCCAATTGCACTTAAGGAAAGACTAAGAAAGAGAGACAGACAGTATGCAAGGAAAGTCTATACAGACAGAAAGAAGAGAATTAGGGACTAGGCATGAAGAATTTGGGTTAAAGACTTAAAAAGCTGCCAGTAACATGTTAATGTTTTGGAAATGAGGATTGTAGAATACCACAACCATCTATGGGGTTACATTAGGGCTGCAGCTAACGATGATTTTAGTATTCGAAGCTTCTATAGATTATTTCACCTCATTTAAGAAGTACTTTTGCTTGCCGGCGGCGGCTCATGTTTATTTACATGTCCCCTCTCATTTCCGACATACCGGCTGTAAGACAAGCAGCTCGCAGATATATTTAGTTAAACAATTTAGTTTAACTGCGCATTAAAGTTAGCGCCCCTCTACTGACAAACATGGCAATAGCTTATTTGGCTAATTTAGCAACCTGAAGCATCAACTGCTGTAAGTGATGTTTAGGAATATTTAGGAGTAATGAATTGGAGAGAAATAAGAGGAACATTCACTAGAACTGTGAAGCGTAACCACCACCGCTGGTGTGAGCCTGGAGAGGGCAGTAAAAAACGGGAGGGTCAGGAAGTATGGTAAGAGGAGAAGTGATGAGGGCTATTTTTATTAATATTTAAGTCATGTAATTGACGTGACAAATGACCAACTTACTGAGTGTGAGAGCTACCAGGACCTACTCTCCGTAGCTCTGGCAGACTGCGGTAAGCTGATGTTTTGTTCTGTGGTGCTGCAGTGTTGTTAACAGAGGAGCTGCAGAGCGCCTTCTGGTGGGCAAACTATACAGCACTCATGACATGAGAAGGATCCGACTCTGTTTCTCTTTTTTAATAGCCATATAGCTGCTGTTATAAACAGCGATGCAGATTCATTTGCAAGTAGCTTATATCAGCCGATAATATCTGCAAAGCGATAAATCAGTCGGGCTCTGGTTAAGATATAAAGCTACTCTTAACACTGCATCTCCATTTGTGTACTGTGATTTATGAATATTTCAATACTAACACTTGAATTTAGATACAAAGCCGCACTTATTTCAATAACACAGAAAATAAGCCCTCGCTCCCTGTCTTACCCAGCCTGAGTAGCTAACGCAGTAGGTTTTGTCATCAGTACTTTTGAAAAGCAAAAATATGACTGAGGTTTTCTGTACATATGTCACAACATTTGTGTACAGGATAGTTAACTCTCCCAGTAGTTATCATGCCAGCTCAACTATTGTTCAACCAAATCTATTCAGAACCGAGTGTTCAATGTTTATGAATCTGTTTATGAATCTGTAGGTTTGTGCTGCAGTTCACAATACAGTGACTTCAATAGGTCCAGTCTAAAGGCTTGTTTAACACAGGCTATAGAGGCTGTAGGCTATAACTTGGTCACAGGTACCTGTCACATAACAAAACATGATTATTGGGTTTTATCAGGATTAAACATTATGAAATGTACCTCATTAATGTTTGTCACTGCAATCATGCAGTCAGTCACAAAACTTCGTTTACCCTATCTTTATTTCAAATGTCTTCTGTTGCTTAATTTCTCCACTGATATTTACTGGTATAACCGGAGAACAGAGACACATTCCTGTTCTGTCTTTCACCTTTTATATTATGTGCAAAAGCTGCTGATAGAACTGTAAACTAGACCTGGAGGATGTTCCAGGATGTTGCACCATGAAGCTCACAGACAGGAGTTTTATCTGAGCTAGTGTTAGTGTGCTGTCATTGTTCTAAGTGTACAATATCCAAACTAAATCAACTTTCAGCTGCTGCAGTCTCTGTGCAAAATAGAATTATATATGTATTTATTGCAACCCTAACCAACAAAAAAAACATATCACATTTTGTGTCATGTTTTAACTAAATAACACTCCAGAAATTGTTATTGTTACTTATTCTATTATCTTTCGTAGAAACAGCACTAATTCTTACTTACTGAAAACAACTGAAAACATGTCCTAACATCAATACGGTTAAAAAACATGTATTTTACTCAGGTGCTCAGGTATTTTACGCATTATCAAAAATGTCAAATAAGATAAGCAATTTCTTGTTATTTATGATCTTTTATGAGTATAGAATCTAGTCTAGTCTAGAAGAACTGCACAATTAAATCATTTTATCCCCATTCATGTTAGCGGAGGGCTAAACCGGAAGTTAGCACAATGAGAGGACCGGTAATGAGACACACAAGGTTGGAAAGCCAGTAAAAATGACCAAATAGATTTTCTGACAGCCCACCGGGATTTGTCCCGGTATTCACCAACAACTTGTCACATATGGATGTTTGGTTTAACGCTCTGGTACCCCATGTGTCCTTTTTGCATGTGCAGGGCTCCATGGTCAAGTTAGCAATAATAATTCCACTTAAACTTAAACAAAAACAAACACGTGGTTATTGTTGTAAAATGGTACATGGTTAACATTGTCAAGCAATTTGTTTTGGTTTAGGCACCAAACCTTTATGGTTATGATTAGGAAAAGACTGTGGTTAAAATAACATTAGTTACATAAGTTAAGTTACATAACTTAAGTTAGATATGCAAGTTATGTAGTAAAAAGAATCAACGTTGACCATTTGTTTCACAAAGGAAACGAAGACTGGGCTCCTGGATGAAAATCAGTAATTTATTAGTAATTGAAAACTGATGCCATGGGTCTTAACAAGCATCCATATATGACTATTTGGGAGTAAGACTGGGTTGGTTTGCCAGATGGCCACTAGAACTAGATGTCTGCGGGTTGTTTATATGCTGTGATGATGCTAATCCAACACATCATTGTAGTAGCATCCATGTTTATTCGACACTGTAACTTAAGAGCACATGAACACACACTAAACAACTCGGGAAATGGGACCTTCCGAGGAGCACATGAATGCACCGTGAGCCGCTGGTTGCAATTTGCAACCCTCACCACTAGATGCCACTAAAACTTACACACCGAAACTTTAATGATTGCAACCTTTTATCAAAAAATATTACAGCTTCCAACCACCAGTGGCAGTACAGCATTCCAGTCGGTAAGTAAGAAGCCTTTGTAGAATATTTCTATTTTCTCTTATCAAATTTTTACTTTATTTTATGAATGCCTGGTATGTTTCAGTTCATTCACAGACTGGGATTCGTATGATGTCTTACCGGAGCTTCAACTCTCAATCATCTCATCTGACATATTTTCCCTTCCTTACAGCTTTAAATTCTTCATCCCAGATTTAAATAAAACAGAATACGGACATGTCATTGAAACTGTGATGAAAACATAATCTTTCTCTACACTACATACACTAATATGGCTGTAGCTTTCTTTAGCGTCATTCATGTTACTGGCTTTTACCCTCGTAATAAATCCATTTAGTCAGTCATTCGGGCTCTCACACAAAACATGGAGATCCTTATTGTAAAATAAGCACTTAACTCATCCAACCAGTCTGCAAACGCATAATATTCAAGTGCCCAAAGGAAGTGAACTCAATTCTGTGAGAGACAGAGAGCAACTGGAGGTGAAGGGTGTAAGGAGCAGGGGAATCATAAAGGAGAGAGAGTGAATGAATGAAATGGACAGAGGAGAAAGCACATCAAGCACCACACTTGCTGACAACACCGAAATAAGCCGCAATAAAAAAAATCCTGATCTCTAAGCAAAAAAGGCTGATTTGATATAAATCATATTTTCCATGACTTGTGCAAGCCCCCTGAAGAGAGTACAATTTCTCACCCCACTGCCTCTGTATGTACACACACAATACAAAAGATGCCTGTTGTCAGGATGTGTTTGAATATGTGTGTAGGTGGGAACAGGGCCGTCTGTGTATGTGTGTATAGTTAGTCTTTGTATCTCTCTGTGTCTGTTTGAGTCAGACAGAAAGAGGTAGAGATGAGGAAATCAGTCAGTGAGGAAACAGAGAATATCTGAACAATCTGAACCGATCATCTGTTTCTACAGTCGGTTCTGCCTTATTCACGAGGGGTTTGCAATTATAAAACCCAAGATAACTTAATAGGGGGGAAAATCAAGGTGCCTTGTTGTGCTAAACATCACCCCAAATGTTTTGTGTATCACACAGTACCCCCCACATGTGAACACTTCATACTTAATACAAATTCTGATTTGAGTACAAATAAAATGGGGACGGCTAAAGAATTTAGACTTTCATACACAATTGAAATTCTTGAAAATTAAACACCAATGCATAAATCTGTGCACACAAAAATGATAGACAAAACTGTGTTGAGGAAACTTAACAGCCTACCTGCCCTTACTTCCTGACTTCTTCTGCTCTGTGCTCCAACAGAAAGTTCACACCATTAAAAACAATGAGTGTTATGAATTACATCCAGCTGTTTTTAGCCCTTAACCGTGTCAAATATGACTTTTTATTATTATTATTTCTCTTTTTGCTCTTTAAGAATCCCCCCATTTAAACTATTTGGCATTGATAGAAAGAAAGAAAAAAAAAAGAAAAAAAAAAGGATAACCAAATGGTGTGAAGCTGTGTTAACCATAATTCCTGTGTGTTAACCTACAGTGGGGGAAATAAGTATTTGACCCCTTGCTGATTTTGCAGGTTTGCCCACTTACAAAGAATGCAACGATCTATAATTTTAATCATATGTACATTCTAACAGTGAAAGACAGAATCCCAAAGAAAATTCCAGAAAATCACATCATATGAATTTATTAAAATTGATAATCATCTGATGAGGAAAAACAAGTATTTGACCCCCTGGACAAACAGCATGTTAATATTTTGTAGAAAAGCCATTATTGGCCAGCACAGATGTCAAACGGTTTTTATAGTTGGTGACAAGGTTTGTGCACATTTCGGCAGGGATGTTGGCCCACTCCTCCCTGCAGACAGCCTCCAAATCATTCAGGTTCCGAGGTTGTCGCCTGGCAACTCGAATTTTAAGCTCCCTTCAAAGATTTTCAATTGGATTCAGGTCTGGAGACTGGCTAGGCCACTCCAGAACCTTGATGTGCTTCTTCTTCAGTCACTCTTTTGTTGCTCTGGCGGTGTGCTTAGGGTCGTTGTCGTGCTGAAACACCCATCCTCGACCCATCTTCAGCTCTCTCACTGAGGGAAGGAGATGTTGGTCCAGAATTCCACGATACATGGCCCCGTCCATCCTCCCCTCAATACGATGGAGTTGTCCCGTCCCCTTG
>NC_060161.1:2419581-2432081 GCF_021292245.1 Micropterus dolomieu
TAGCCCATCCCAGCCTTGTGCAGATCAACAATCTTGTCCCTGATGTCCGTAGAAAGCTCTTTGGTCTTGCCCATGGTGGTGATGTTGGATGCTGGTTGTTTGGGTGTTGACAGGTGTCTTTTATACAGGTAACGAGGTGAGGCAGGTGTATTTGATGTAGATAATTGGTTGGGATTGGGGCTGTGTCTTAAAGAAAGACTAACTGGCTTGTAGGAGCCAGAATACTTGCTGTTTGGTAGGGGGTCATATACTTGTTTTTCCTCATCAGATGGTTATCAATTTTTATAAATTCATATGATGTGATTTTCTGGAATTTTCTTTGGGATTCTGTCTTTCACTGTTAGAATGTACATATGATTAAAATTATAGATCGTTGCATTCTTTGTAAGTGGGCAAACCTGCAAAATCAGCAAGGGGTCAAATACTTTTTTCCCCCACTGTATACAGACAGAAAACGCATATCTGACTACTCAAACAATATATGTTACAATTTGGCAAGCAAAGCGCCTACCAAACAAGCAGACAAATAACAAATGCAATAATGTGCAGGTTTACGGAAAGCTGGAAAAACAAGACACATGACGCATAAATAAAGGATAAGCCATTACGGGACTAAATCAGTATTAATTCAAAGCTGGTAGTCTTGGGTCAATGACTAGTGACGTCGCATGTCTTTTTAGCACAGTGACCTAGTTTAAAGATCATTAGTTTGGGTTTTATTTAGAAAAAAAATCTGTGTTTATTGGCCAACAATTAGCATCTCTGTATTTTCTTCCTATTTTTCTCTTAACGTTGTATAACTTTAAGCACATTCTGTGTTGTGCTTGAGCCAAAAGGACCTAATTTACAAGAAACTGCAGGTCAGCTTTATGCAGCAGAAAACAGAGTTTGTGTTTGAACATAAGACCCAGGTGAAATTTTGTCTGAATTATAATCTGCTCATTAAAAAAATAAAATATATGACGAAAGATGATTATTAACAACATTTTCAATTACATGGCCCTCATTCAACCTCCCTTGAGTTATTACTAAACAAAGCAACCTGGACTTGTTGGAGTCAAATCAGGTAATTGTGAAGGCCACTGTAGTGGTAATGTTCACGAGAGGTCACCCCCCCCCACACACACATAATTTAACACTCCTAATGTCGACAGTGATGTAATTCTTATCGATTTCCTGAAAATATGGCACTGTGCAACGTGTTCACACCTACCAGAAGTGTTGATTGGGTCTACAGGGAAATCATCTATACAGCAGAATATTATAAAGACAGAAAATGTGTGCGCACGCCCGTGTGCTTGTAAAGGTGAGATGGCCATCATGGTGATAAGTATGCTGCTAATTAACTGATGTTCTTTCTCTTGTCTTCTACATGATGGAGGACACATTTATTTCATTTCCTCTAAAAAGCAACAGCCTATACACCCTGGTGTTACAACAATACCAACATTTCAACCCACTCACCAAACAAAATGTTGATCTTTGATGATTTAGCAAAAACCTCCAGTAGATTGAGCTAAATGTTTATTTTGAATGTTCAATGCAACATTTAATTAAAGTGATTTTTATTGAAGCTTGGAAATTACATCATGGTTATGGTCTGGTAAGATGAGATGTGAGATGGAACGTAAATCCTGGTCACAGCTTATTGCTGGCAGTGAAAATAAATCTGGTGCTGCTCAATCGACAAATATAAATCTAATTCCTACACACTGGCCTGGAATTATTTTGGTTTTGATACAAATACAATTTCATCAATTTTTATAGTCATTTATTTTTCTATATTTACAGGTAAAACAATAAGATCATTATTTTGATTCAGACTGCGACATTTTTAAATGAAACTTCCAAAAAGCAAAATTTAAAACTAAATAAAAACAACTGAGATAAAAATAAAAAAAAACTCCCTTTCCTTCTGTGCGTCTATGAACACTACTGTATTCCCCAGATTATGATCAATCACATTGCTCATCTCCATGAATACATTTTCATCATCTTCATCATCATCATCAATGTCACCTTCTACCTACGGCTGACTCCTGCTTTTTCTTTGTCCTGTTCCACAGACGAGGCAGTTTGGTTCGATAAGAGAGGACAGGGCTTTATACGGTGTTTAATGAAGGCATCATGGGGGAAGGTTCGAGGGCAGAGGGCCAAATATGAAGTAAAGAGAGGTAAGAAGTCCTTAAAATACACACACACCCCTGCATATCAAGAGAAAAAATGGTTTTCATGTCTTGGTGCCATCAAAGAGTCACTCAATATAGTTTCCTTAGCTCAGCAGAATCTGATCAGTTACCCGTCAATCTTTAAATGTAAATACTTCAATCATTTCACTCCCAGAGCCAATTTTTTCAGCCTATTTATTACACTGGATTAATAACGCCTCATAGTGTAATGCAAATCAAACAATTTTTACACAAATATTTTTAAACCTGGGCCCCATTTTCACACATTATGGGGTCGAAATGATTAGTAGGTACAAAAGGTTTTGGAATCTCTGCAGAAGATGGCTTCAGCAGGCAGCCAGCTGCAGTGGCTGCAACAGATTCCTATGGTGTAATTGTGCCTGTCAAAATTAAATCCACAAAAAGTGCTTCTTTTTGCCACCGACAGGATCAGACTCTTCCACCAGGTGTTTGAATAGATCAATGCACTCTGGCTGTCATCTTGACCTAACTCATGGCCTTTGTTTAATACTGTACAAATTCTGTGTGAAATTTTTTCAGACCTGTAATATGTTCTATCACTAACGGGACAATCAATAGTTTACAAGCTGAGTGGCTCCACTTCTCTCCATGGCCCATTTGATTTAAAAGCTCATAATCCGGTGCTACTCAACCTTGCCTAGCCGGTGACCCCATTTTTAGGAGTCTATAGAATAGTTTGATGGGGTGAAATTGTCTTTTACCCCTTTAACATGTTTCTGTGTGAGAGACACAGACTGTATATAAGAAGTGGAAGTAGTCATCGTGACCTCACCCGTTGGTTTGTGGACTGCTGATTTGAAGCCTTGAGTTTGCTGCCATCTTGATTTTTTGCAACCAGTGGCATTGGACATGACCATATTTGGAAGAGAGGGTGGGGAGCTAGCTATCTAGCTTAGCTAGGTGCATCTGTGTCATTTTAACCGGGATCATGATTTTGTCTAGCGAACAACAGTCTTAAAACTAAATGAACAGCCAACTCCTAATAAGCTTTTTCAACGGCGCTGGTTAAATTTACACATTGACGTAGGTACGAGTCACTCTAGCCTGACTGACAGGTTCCCATGGTAACGACTAGTCAATCACAGATAGTCCGGCCCTGAAGCATACTCTGCTTTACGGTCTATTTTCCTCTAACTGGGTCCATAATTTACTAAATGAACATCATGTTCTATTGAAGAACACTTGAAACTAGCAATTGAGACCATAAACTCATCAGGAAAGTGTTTACTGAGGTAATAAATCAGCTGAGAAGTAGCCTCATTTTACTATTACTTCTATTGGAACCGGACTTTTTGCAACCAGAAAAGTTGCATTTGTGTCAAGTGTGGAGCAAGTTGTCACATTAGTCTAAGTATGACATAGGATACTTTATTTTACTCTATTCAACCCTACTGCTCGTCCCACATTGTGTTACAGGACCTAGTTATATGAATTGGATGCTGGTTAATGTCAATGTGAGCTGAAAGCCACAAAGGGAAATCACACAGTCTCAAAGAAAGCAGCTTATGACGAGACATGAGTCACGGCTGCAGCTGACTGGAGATCAAAAAGGATTCAAAAGCCTTTAAAATCGTATTTACAGAACCGTTTATATGTGTGTGTGGTTTTGTGTGTAGGTACATGTGCATTTTTTGGTTTGTCTAAGCTTGTATGTTGACCAGTCAGACACCAGGAATAGAGCTGCCAGAGGGAAGATGACTGGATACCGCTAAGAATGCTGGGTAATTTGCAATTCCGCCACAAGGCTCCACAGGTACATAAACACACACAAGCATGTTTGGAAGCACAGACATGCGTGCGCAAACACACACACACGCGCGCACACATTTAAGACAGTAGGTGAGAGTGTATTTGGCTGCATTTCCACAGAAAAGACTGAATGGAGCAACTCTGCAGGCAGCATCCCTCTTCTGCTACTCTACTGCTGCTAAAGCTCAAGAACAGCTGGCTCTGTCTGATCCATCAAACACACACACACTCCCCTGCTGTCCTGTCTGTCCCAGCCTCTGGTTGATGCTACTGGGTTGCCAGTTTCTTGCAGAGACAGAACTCAACATCTCTATAGCTCCTGCACTGAACACAAATTTACAAAAGAACTCCTGCTGTTGCACCATGCTTAGAGACTGTACATCAACACTTTAAATTAGGGACGAGAGAGAGAGAGAGAACCTCAGACTGATAAATAATTGTACAGATTTTCAAATTATTATTATTTTGATCGTTTGATATTTTAGTAATTGTTTTGTTTTTACATTTGACACAGATTTTTTAATCAATTATTTTTTTAAAGTTTTTTTGTCTATTAATATATACACACATTGTTTCATTTATTTATTTTATTTTTTTATATATTTTTATTTTTTAAACACACACACACACACACACACACACGCTTACTGTTTTATTTATTTATTTTATACATTTTTATTTTTTAACACACACAAACACTTACTGTTTTATTTATTTTATTTTTTTAACACACACGCTTACCGATTTATTTATGTATTTTATTTTTAATATTTCTTTTTTTTTTAACACATACACACACGCTTACTCTTATTTTTTATTTAAATTTTTAATAATTCTTTTTTTTAAAAACAAACACATACGCTTTGATTACTTTACACTTTAATTACTTGTTTAATGAAATGTATGGGGTTGATTGTTCTTATGTTGTATGTAGCTTTGGCAATATTGTTGTTACACATTCATGCCAATAAAGCTAATTTGAATTGATTTGAGAGAGCGAGAGAGAGATGAGGGTGGGTGGGTGACAAAAAAAATGATGGGTTGGGACCACCCTCACCAAAAAGCAACAGCATTGGTTGTTTGTTCAAATGCTTAAAAACAACCTATTTTTACATTTTCCTGACAAGCAACCTCTTGTGATTGTGCCATTCATTTTTTAATAATCCAGGTTATGTTAATAGAAAATGCATTCTGCGTCAAGATTAAGTTCCTTCAAATTGTTGCAAATTAGTAAATTTTAGAAAACAAGTTTGAGGTGAGATTACTATGACCTCCTCCTGAAGAGGTTGCTTGACAGGAAAACAAATAGAGAACATTTTAAACAATGCTGCCGTTGTTCTGGCAAAGACAGTCTTGAGGTGAAAGTTGAAGCATAAAGCTATCGACGACTCTGCAGTGAGGGGTTTGTTTGTTGAGGAGTTTGCTACACAAACTTTTAAATTCTATAGGTTAAAGCTAATAAGAGGAATGTAAGGTAACATGTACATGCCCATACCGAACTATAGGCTGGTAGTTGTCTATGTGAATGTATGAATGATCTGCAGCAGTCAAAATACTTGTTTCTCCACAAAAGTCAGATAGCATTCACTTTAAACTAAACTGAAAGAGCTTTAAAATGTGGCCATTCAAGTAGCCTGTCCTATAGGGTTTGATGGAGAAGTATAATGTATAACACATTCAGTGGTTATTCTTTTAATCTTGTTTTAATTGATTTATTCATTAATGCATTCCTTCTCCTGTTTAATGATGTTTGAAATATGAGGGCCTGAAGAACACTAGTCCTGTATGAAGACCCGTGTGAAACGAGCACTGAACAGAGCTTAAATAAACTATGACATGAACGACAAAACGTCCTCCACACGCAACAGTAACCTTTGACTTGACTGTGTGGTGTGTCTACGCATCGCACGACCAGCCTGACACTGTTCATAGACAACCAGAGAGAGCAAGTCAGGTAGGGCATCAGAGCGATAAGGAAAGAGGGAGCTCCTGATGTGAATCATGCAAAATTTATGGAAGCAATAAAACTGTTCAGCATGAGGTGCCGATGGCAGAGGAGCATTATACACCGAAACACTGGGTAGCAAAAGATAACAAGCAGAAGAAGAAAAAAATACAAGCTGAAGTCTTGCCTGGAAGACAATTCAGAGGGAAGCATGGGTGCACTGTGGTCTGGCTGCTGCTGGAGGTATCTTGTTAAACCTGAGCTCTAGCCCAGTGTTTCTCAGCGAGGGCGGTACCGCCCCCCAGGGGGTGTTCAGAGTATGTCGGGGGGGCGCTGGAAGCAATATTTTGGAAAGGTGGGGCGTTTACCTCAAGATTCACAACAATAGGAGTTTAAACTTTCAACTACTTGCAAAAAAACTAGTCTGCAACATTCAAGTTTACCCCACTGCAACAGGGTGAGAGTGTATTTTTCTGTCAGCTACTTGTGGTGTAGCTCCGTGCTGCCTTCACGGGAACTGGAAGTTAGAATATCTGTAAAGTTTCACACACATGGTGTTTACAGCGTAAACTCTGGAAAATTGGACACTCTCTTTCTTGATATTACAGTGGAAAAGCGTTTATGTCTGAGGAATGCATGTTGAACTCCTCATTATCGCAGCGGTTACACATTTACAAGAGGGATATTCGGCTGTCGGACTTCTCCTGAAAGCAACTTCGTCCAGCATCCAGCACCTGAGACGACACCAGCGAGTGCCGTGAAGTGGACGCAGCCAGTTGCAGCCACTTTGTGCTCGAGCGGACATAAACATAGAACGTTAAAATCTGAGTCGCAAACTTGCTCTGTTTGTTAGTTTTGTTTTCCTGCTGCATGAGCACCTCCTCATCTCATCCAGTTCTGTGTCTGTCAGACGGTCGGAGGGATACTACTAGCGAAGCTAAATTCTCATTAAATGATAACGTTTGTCTTGTAATATTACGACTTTTATCTCGACATATCAGATCACAGAAATGTGGAAGACATTCTGAATGTGCAGAAAGTTTTGAATGTGAGCAGAAAACCTGCTAAAACAGATGAGCTATTAAAATCCAATCAATAACTGAATTAAAATGAATTAAATTTATCACTGAGGTGAAAATGTGCCTCAAACTAATTTATAGAGGTTAAATTCCCCAAACAAAATACACAAAAGAGGAGGGAAGACTAAATCGTGTGTGTTAACTCAGCAGGGATGATATTAAGTTGATCTTCCTGAGAAACATATTTAAAAGCAATAAAGACCTCAATTTTGTGTTTCCCTTTATATGAAAACATTTCCACCATAAATTGGTGCAGAAAAGGCAGAAATTTCACCAAAGGAGTCTTTAAGTCCTTAATGCTCAAAATCTTCTGGGGGAGGGAACCCCGACCCCCAACTTATGAAGTGCCCCATTCAATAAAACAGTCTCTGGCTTTATAAATAGTTTTGGAGAGGAACAGTTACTTACAAATTAAATATAAAGGACTATTAACATTTAGCGTTTTTGTTCATCCTGCAACATCAGGACCCACGTGAGGAAATCAAACTCCGGTGGCTGACAGAACTTTATGCTGATCTGTATCACAAAAAGCTCACTAAGTAATAATTATAAGCATGATTACTAATTTTAAACCGCATAACCTATTATGAATAATGTAAAAACATGACAGGTAGTTCAGTAATAATACTTATTAGCCTATAGTATACTGTTGTTTTGCTGTCACAAATGATTTATGGACTTAGGTAAACAGAGTAGCCTTTTTTAACAGCGTTTGACCTATTAAAGTGGTCATATTATGCTCATTTTCAGGTGCAAAATCTCATTTAGGGGTTGTACCAGAACAGGTTTACATGGTTTCATTTTCAAAAAAAAAAACATTTTTTGTCATACTGCACACTGATGCAGCTCCTCTTTTCACCCTGTGTTGAAGGCTTCGTTTTATCTATGGAGTGATACATCTTGTCTCTAAATGATCTTTGTTGGGAGTTGCACACGCACAGTTGCTAGTTAAGGACTACTAGCCAATCAGAAGGAGAGAAGGGCGGGTCGTGAGAAGCCGGTAAACACGGCTTCGGTTCAGCTGTACATGTTGCCGACCAGCTTGGTAACATAGACTGGAGGAAGAGTTTCAGAGTGATGAGTTATTAATCTGTAACAAAAGTATCTTTCATCCATAAAATTTTTATCTGAGCTCTGTCTCTACATCACAGTAACAATTTTATGTCCACTGACTGCCTGGAGGGTAGCTAGTGTTTGGAAGGGAGAGGAGAGGCAGCAGGCGGACATCTTGTCACTGTGTGCTGCAGCTCAGTGTGTTTTACCACCGGTGTTTTTGAGGGCGTGTTAGGCATGTTGGCGAGCATCATGACGCACATTTTGATGCGTCATCACACGGACCAAATGGAAAAGGCTGGACTACAAGCCAGCTGTTTTAAGGCAGTTCAGAGCAGTGTTTTCTGTGGGAGATTCCTTTGCAAACCTATTACATGCACAAAAATGCACCAGAGTTCGTTTGAAAGAGTACCGAGACCACCTCTTAAAAGGAGGTCTCGATTCGCTTGTTTGGTCAGCTTTTGGTGCGCACCCAGTGACACAAGGTGTGGATGTTTCTACTGAAAAGCAAGCAAGTACACTCTGGCATAACAAAAAAATGTTTAGAAAACATCAGTCTGTCTCTTCGCTGTAATAAAAACCAGACAAGAAATCAGTAGAACAAAGACTCCCGGGGAGTGCATAAAAACATGCAGGTTTCCTGTCAGCCTCTACGATGCATGTATTCCTCTGAGGAACTAAAAGTCTAAACAGACACCCAACATGTTGTCAGCTGCAGCTGTGAAGGTTGACGTGAGTCAGTGCGTTTGATTTTGTATGTGCACAGGACAAGGTGAATGGTACAGTCAGATAAAAGGGCCACAAATGCCCTACACACACACACACACACACACATCATCCAGATTTGACAAGGTTAGTTAATCATCTATCACAGGGACAGGGGAACGGACAGACTCCCCTCTCCTCTGTCTGTCCTCCATCTCTCCCTCTTTATTTATCCCTCTATCTCCTCCTTTATTCCTTCATCGTCTCTCTATCCAAGGACAACTGTCCTTTTCCACCGATATTAACCTTGTATATCTCAGCACATGGTTTTATCTCTTTTTCTTTCTGGCTGCTTGTCTGTTTCCTCTTCTCTTACAATGTCTCCCCCTTTTCCCTACCTCACCGCCTCGTTCACCCTTCCATCCACTTTACAATCCTATGAGTTGAGGCCTTTTCCCCTCCCTGGTAGGGACGAAGCTGTCTTTATATCATTCAGCCCTCTAATCGGCCCCACATCATTGCCTCCCAGCAGCTTAGCCCAAGGTAAATCGAGTGGTCCTTTTCATAAAGAGAGATAGAGGGGGATGGAGATAGGAAGAAGGATGAATGGAAGGATGAACAGTGGGGGGAATTTAAGACGGAGAGCTATTGTAAGCTATAAGAGGGAATGACAGAGGCGTAGAGGAAGTAAAGGAAGGGAGAATGAAGGGATGGGTGTATGAAGGTAAAAGAAGGTGGATATGGATAGATGAGTCCAGTTTAACCAGCACATTATTGGAGAGGAGAGGTGATAAATGGAAAGGAAAGTAGACCAAACCAGGAAAAGCGGGGAGGAAGAGTAACAGCAGGGATAACGTGATGTTAAGGAGAGCGTAAGACACGACAAAAAGACGCAGAGACAGAGGATGAAGTGACAAAAAAAAAAAAAATAGCAAAGACGGCAAAAGTAGAAGAGAAAGTGCATCGGAGGCTGTCCTGCACGGAGGCGACGAGAGGCGTGCATCTATCAGCTCCGCGCTCGCTGCGAAAAGCCGCCAGGGACGGAGACACCAGTCAACTCAGGAAATAAGAAAATGATTAAGAGCGATTTAATGTCACACCGCCGCCAAGCCAAAACGCACATCTGTCACAGGGAGACTGATGTTACTGCACCTCCCTCTCACTTCTACACTCCCTCACTCACACTCTGGCAGTCACTCATTCATTCATTACACTCTCCCATCTCTGATGTTTTTTTCCCCATCCAGGCCCATATCATATACCCTAGCAAACCCAGCCCCCATGAGCCTCCAAATCACATGTATACACACCCATTTCCTGTGGCTTCTGCTTCCTATCATCTAACTCACACACATAATCTGTTGTTAACAATTTCAGCTATGGGATTTGCTATGATTATTCCCATATGAAGCAAAACAAAAGCATGGGAAAAACTGCTGACTGACGGATTTCAAGCAGGAAATTATGGATGCGCTTGAAACCACGTGTGCATCTCTGTGAGTGTTTGCCTATATCATCACCACCTTTCCCAGAGTGTAACATCTCTGTTGTTCACTAGAATCTAAAAAGAAATGGATGCAGAGAATCAACTAATCTGCTAGTGCTGTTCCCACAATGTCTTCAGACCACAATCCTGTCCAAATTACACGTGTAGTTTCCCCTTTCACTGCTCCAGTGCTCTGGTGGTCACCACGAGCTCAAGAGAATCCAAAGCCCACGCTCACAGCTTTTAAACACTGCCCCCATCAGGTTGTTTCTGTCTATTACAGTGTTGCACAGTAGACTGCTGGGGGCAGCTTCCAGTTGTGTTTTTAATGAAAGGGCTCATGAGTTCTTTAAAAGCAATTCAGAGCAAGATGTGAAGGCAACATTAAAAAGGGGGGAATACTTCCCTTTAGTTATTTCTGTGTATAAATGAACAGTCAAAACTTTATTTTCTTGGAGACAACTAAGAAAGCAGACTTGTTTCCCAGAGAAATTAACTTGTTTCTAGAAATTCTTTTTGAAAATGAGAGTCTCTATTTTGAAAAAGGTTTTTGCAGTAGAAGAGAAAAACAAAATACTATCAAGGTGATTTGAGCGCAGTGCCAATTATAAGACAAAAAATAAGAAATAGAAAATACTTATTTTTGCTGATGCGCAAACCAAAAATAAAAACATAGTAAACCCCCTGTGGCCTTTGTACTGACCGTTGCATTTCCCTCCGTTGATAGGGTCGCCATAGTAGCCGGGCATGCAGCTCTGACAGTGCGTCCCTGCTGTCAGGTTCCCACAGTGCTCGCACACACTGCCGTTCACACACCTGCTGTGACCATTACACTGACACGCTGCGAGGAAATTACACAAACACAGGATAGGATACAATTAGATGCTAATTTATCAGGTACATCTAGCTGTAAGTGCATGAAAATGAAAGCAATATGGGTGGGACATGAATGATATACAAGTAAGTAAGTTTTTCTTTAAGGGAGTCTGGGACGGATTTACCGCAACATTAAATAACTTATGCACAAGTTTTGCTCTGAAGGAGAACATCTCAAAGAGGATAATAAGAACACATTAAAAAAAGTACCAGGTGTAACAAAGGCAAGATCGGGTCACTGATTATCCAGATAATGTCTCTGGATACAGATCACATTTTAAAACCAGGTGTAAATCGAGTCTTATTATATTCAGGTCAACTTCTGTCACAGAGTATCAAATGTAAACAATATAATACAGTCACTTGAATCTGAGCAAGCGGGTCACTGACCAGGACACTGGATGAAGGCCCAGTTGTAGCCTCTATCAGACGAACAGAGACTCTGGTCCAGCACCATGTCCCGGTCTCGTAGTCTGTCTCGGTCTCGGGGCCCAGCCCTGGCAATAGCAGGCTTCAGGGGGCCTCTGTAAGAGCCTTCCATGCAAACACCCTTGCCGGTGTTACTGGGATCACCACACCAACCGCACTCCGCCCTCTCCAAACACTCGGCACATGTCCTCAGACCTGAACAGTTCTGGGCTGTAGAAGAGAAGTGAGACAGGCAGAGATAGAGGAAGAGAGAAAAAAGGAGAGAAGGAAGAGAGACTAATGTTAGTTGAATACATGAGTGTGTTAGGTTCCTGGTTTTGTTTACAAATTGAAAAACAAAAATAACTACCATTATACTAGAGTACAAAATTTGTAGTAAGACTTTTTCTATCTTTGATAATTATTCACACAAACAATTATCCTCTTTAGTTCCCAGTCAGACCAGAAAGTGTCACAACAAAAACTGTTTGCAAATGTTTATCAGTGCCTTTCAAAAACTGTTACAAATGACCGTTACGAAAAATGATTCATATAAGCCTTTTCTGATCTGCCAATGCTACAGTTAAGGTTGGTCGGGTCAAATAAACTACTCGGCTCGGGTTAGGAATAAACCACGGTCAACAATGACTTGGCAGGAAATGGGGTGGTTGTAATCGCCAGTGTCACAGTAGTAAGACACTTTGTACACCTGATCTTTCACCTCATGATCCTCCAGAAGAGGTTTTTCTGAGCCATTACTAATACTGTCCTTTGCAATCTGGTATAGAGATACAAGTCGTCGCAGGTCAATTGTACATACACAGAGGTCATTTTAGACATTAAATAAAATTACCTTCAGTGTTTTGTTTTGGTCTGAAGAGACTCAAAATAAGTGGAAATTGT
Source organism: Micropterus dolomieu (assembly GCF_021292245.1). Taxonomy (NCBI): domain Eukaryota; kingdom Metazoa; phylum Chordata; class Actinopteri; order Centrarchiformes; family Centrarchidae; genus Micropterus; species Micropterus dolomieu. The sequence continues at coordinate 2,431,996 of NC_060161.1, forward strand.
GTGATGTAGAAGAGAAAAACTCTATTGGCACACAGTCTTCTAACTTGTATATTTTGTTAATTTCATGGTTTTATATTTATGTCTAC
>NC_060161.1:2437081-2440328 GCF_021292245.1 Micropterus dolomieu
ACGTTCACTTACATAACTGGTTTATGTAGATAATATAATTTACCTGCTATGTTCTCTCTGGCTGAGCCAATTCTATATTTTATACCATTTCCAACAATCACGCTTCATCTGTGTTCCACATGGAAAGAATTAGGAGAGGTTATTGCCTCACGTAGTCTTGTGGACTCTGGGTAGATGAGGATGAGAGAGAAAAGTGTTACATTCAGTGTGTGCCTGCAGGGTTTACAAGGCTTTAGTGTTAGTTAACAGCACCAAAGATTTAGCTGTACCATGTGCTATAACATGACATTAGCTCCGGGCAATTTCTAGAGTAAATGTCCTTTTGGATGGTGCCTGTACTTCCCATGTGAATGGAAAACATAATTCATGATTAAAAACCGAACATGTGATCTAGTCTTGGTCCAAATATTAAACTGTTGACAGACTGTCAACTGCCTATTTTTTGCTTTGTGGATATTGGTAAAACTAAAAATAGGGACACTGATTTACACACTTCTAACTGCTTAAATGTTAATGTTCTTGCAAAAGGGTGATTATTCTGTCTTCACTCTGTGTTTGTGTTCACAGCTCAGCAGCAAAGTACAACAAAGAGGCATAACTAAAATTTAACTTTATCTCACTTCACTGCAATTAAATAATGAATTATGACTGTTAAATTTAACACTTGTATAAAGAAGAACTCTGCTCAAATCATGAGGCATTTTAAGAAAGAGGAATGTAAGTCTCTCTCTCTCTCTCTCATATTAATATCCCAATTGTAAGATTTTATATAATCAAATTGTACAAAATTTTACAGCAAATCTAATCAATTATTTGTCAGAACATTTCACTCTGAACCCGGGATCGCCAAAAGTCATTATAATATACCGTCTCAGAACCACAAACGTCTGTGCCAATCTATTGAGTTAACGTTAAGATATGGTACTGGATAAATAAGAACTTGAACCTGCTGGTGGAGCATGATGAGAGGTCAGGTGATAAACAAAGTACAAAGTCATCCTCTGCAGAATCTATACAAAACTTTCGCTCTGAACCAAAAATGTCAATCTGCTGATGGCGCCAATTCAAAAGTCAGGGGAATCATGAGGTCATTATGATTCATCCTCTGGGAATGTCTGCACAGCCTTCATGGCAATCCATCCAATAGTTGCCAAAATATTTCACTCTGGACCAAAGCGCTGCCTTGACCAGCTGACTAATAAGCATTTGCGTACCCAGCTGCTAGCCTGGCTAAAAACAAGCACGGTAACCATTTTCATATGAGTATCAAAGAAATACAGATCAAAATTTTTAATTAAATTTACTTTTTTTGGGGGGGGGGGGGGGCAAATTCAGGAAACGCCATATCTGAAGGTTTTTTTTATCAACTTGATGTGAATGAGAATGAACACAAATGTACTAACTGGGTCAAATCCAAAAGGACAGCTGGCAACGCAAAACCTCAGTCGCTAAAAACTTTCCCATGTTGCTGTCGTCACTTGGAGACTTGGCGTCTTAATGGCTTTAAAGTTCTGTCAACAAGAAATAATTCTCACACGCTGGCTGCTATATAGTAAACATCTACCACATTATTTATGATATGAACAAAATTTTATAAATATAAAATTACTCTACCCTACCTTGTGTTCCTTTCCAAAATATATGGCTCTATTGAAATCAGTAGTCTTAACTGACAGAAATAACCAAGAGGATACCTAAACACAACAGATGACAAATGTTCCGAGGAACTTTCTGAGGAAATGCTCTGAGGTGTTGCAGCAAAGAAAAGGATTGCTTGTTCCTGCTGGGTAAATTTTCATCTTATCAAACATTCTCTCAGAACCATCGTCTCTGTGCCATATTCTGTTCATCACAACGGGTTTGACATTTGGTGTCCCTGGATAGCCCGTATCGTCTGGTTTCATCTTGTGCAATCCATTTGCTCCAACAGTATTTGACAGTTAGCATCGCTGAAAGCAGTAGCATACAGATCTGTGAGCCCCCATACATAATACATCAAGTGTGGGAGCCATAAGCTGCCTTCTCCTTCGCTCTTCTTGTACCATGTGGAACTACAAAACAGCAGACAGACAGCATGTGGGATGGACAGAAAAACACATATGCACACACACATCTTGTGACGATTGCCTCAGAGAACACACGCCTATTTCTCTGTGCAGCAAAACCACCATCTGCCTGTGTGTGTGCGTGCATGTGCCTGTGTGTGTGTAAGGACATTAATTTGAAATCTATTAAATATAAGAGTCATTGACCTGTTGTAGATTCCTGTCTAAACAATACACACAGCGAGTGTCCCAAAGATTTATAATGGAGTACTCAAGTGCACAGTATCTCACAGTACTGTACGATACCAATTGTATGATGCAGATTAATATTAATAATATTTTAATTTATAACTATTGAAATATAAAAAGGCAACACATGAAAAAAGTACGCCGACATATTCTGCGCAATACGGACTGCAGTGAGTTTGAGTCGGCCAGATTTGATGAGAAAATCATCAGTGTGTTTCTGATGTGGTCAAAACCATTTGATAGTTTCCTGTTTGAGCCGTGATATCATGGGCTCGACTCTTCTCTGTTTCACTTCATCAGCTACGGCTGCTTGTACTAACATGCTTGTGATATGGTGAATTTTAGGCGATGAATATCATGAGTCAAAGTTTCAGTTGGTAATTGTGTCATTAGTAATTTAAGCTACGAGGCTACCAAAGCTGCTAGTTTCTGTTCTTGCTGATATCTACTGTTTAATTGCTCTGCATATTGATTCATTGTTTGTTCCTTTGTATGTGCATTATGACAAGTGTTATGAACTAACAGCTACTGTTTTGCAGGCGCTACAGCTGCAGTAGTACTGTTTTGAGTTCACTGAAGTTGTCTCCATCCCCAAAAGCAGTTGCTTGTGAAAAGGTAGGTTTTTTCATATTTTTCTACTGCTACTGAAAACAACAGGACAGACACCGGATGAACATGGGTGTCCACAGTGGCTACTGCTGAAATACACCAGGAGCAAACACTGACCTTAGTGTGTTGTTGAGCTGACAACATCTAGAATGAAAAGTTCAATGTACAGCCTAATACAGTTGCCATATTCACTACCAAATAGCTGCAAGTACAAGACCTTTAGGGACCAGATGCTGGAGGTGAGACACTGTGGGGGGGGGGGGGGAAAATGCAGCTTGGATTGAAAAATCTGCTTGCTTTCAAAGGAGGTCCCAAAAGTTCCAAATCTGACTGCTGGGGCAACA